>NW_017298332.1:622029-659670 GCF_001594075.2 Trachymyrmex cornetzi
CAATAGGCACAGGCAACAGGGAATAACGAGCCGTCCAATCAGAGCTCTGGGATATAATATCGAACTTATACCCCAAAGCTCTGATTGAACGGCTCGTTATTCCCTGTTATCTATGCCTATTGCCTGTGTCTATTGTGTTTCCAGCTTTACCTTTTACTCCGTGTATTGTAGACGACGCATTATGCCTCCGGCACACCAGCGCGATGTTTGTCGCGCGCGACACGCGATATCCAATGAGAGTATACCTTTAGAATAAGAACATCAGTAAAGCTGTACACTTATTGGATATCGCGTGTCGCGCGCGACGAACATCGCGCTGGTGTACCGGAGCTATTACACGTGATTGGTCAAATTGTCTTGGTCGAATCTGATTGAATGTCGTTTCTTTTCAAATTCATAAACCGGTATGTGCTGATTGCCGGTGATTTCCGATGATTTCATTGTGATTCAAGTGTTTTGCAGCATGACTGAAACGCAACAAAAGACTAAGTGCATTACTCTAAAAGGCTCTGCCGAGTTGGTCTCGCAATATCTGCGTAAGTATAATTTTAGTGAGTCAATTTTAGCCTTGAGATATTTCTAACCTTTCTTTGATTGTTATTCTTCGTTGCAGTCTATGGAGTCAATAGTATACTTTATCAAAGAGGGATATATCCGCCGGAGACTTTCACGCCCTCCGAACATTTCGGTCTATTCATCTTCACGTCCACGGACGAAAAAATCACATCCTTCTTAAATACTGTGCTGAGACAGATTGAAGAGTGGCTCGTCCAGCGCAAGGTGCATAAAATCACGCTTGTCATAACAAATGTCAATACAAAAGAGGTGCTGGAGAAGTGGGATTTCAAGGTCGATTATGAAGATCAGAAGGCTAATGGAACAGACAGCATCATTAAGGGTGATTTGCCTGAAGTAGGAACAAAAGATGCAAAAACTATACAGAAAGAAATACGCGAAGTGATACGTCAGATCACAGGTAGTATGAAACACTCAATGCTATTTGAAATAAAACGCTATGATATGTCTCAAGTAGCATGAAACATTCTAACGATATTGTTGCAGCGCTGAATGTTCTATGCTATAGAATTTAAAACGTTAAAATTATAATACAAAGTATTCTTACAGGTACTGTGAGCTTCTTGCCACTCTTGGATTGCCTATGTTCCTTTGATATACTTACGTACACAGTACCTGACTGTAACATTCCCAACCAGTGGGACGAGACTCAGCCAGTTTTTATTGCAAACAGTCAAGAGGTACAACTTAGATCATTCTCAACCTCTTTACATAAAATGAATACTGTAGTTAGTTACAAAAATACCTGAGCCTATTTGCTGTTTTATATGTAATATTTTTAAATACAAATTTCATTTCAACTGCATATGTATTAACTGCGATTACCAAAGACCTCCGTATTGTTCCATACAGATTACTGATTAAATGACAGCAATACTTTTTTACACAATACATTCATATTAAAACACGTCAAATGTATTTATTAAAATGCAGGATTGTGCGCGTTACCTCAAAAAAGTAACGCGTTACTCTTTGAAAAAAGTAACTCGTTACCAATTTTAAAAAGTTATCGTTACTGTTACTTGAAAAGTAACGATTCATTACTTTTTTGTTACTTTTTTTATAAAGCTAAATTAAATTAATAGATTTCGAAATTACATTAGCTGATAATTAATTTAATATTAAATGTGAAATCAATATTCAAACTTGAAACTCTTTACTAGGAAGTTTGTATATAGAACAAGCTTTTCTTTATATTAAACTTACCTACAGTTTTACTAATTCTTTATTTTCTTAATATCATTATTTCAATCTACTCATTTTTATAAGAATTTAGATTAAACAGATAATAGATTAAGCATTGTTTTTAAACGTTAATATCCCCTGGTGGAAGTAAATTGATGAAATCTTTATCAATAGACCTATTTCAGTATAATTTATAATGAAATGAGTCAACTGATAGAAATTTCAGCGACTTTCAACACTTAGCGATTTATTTCCACCAGGATTATTATTACGTCTATTTCCATATTTATTGCTTTTATCAAAAATTTACAATATGTATATGTAATGTGAATTATATATTTTCAACATTGTCAGTGCCTATTAGAACACTGCAGTATAAGATAATAAGTATAAAATATTTTTTTAAAAATTAAGAATAAATTATAAAATAAGAAAATAATAGGGAATTAAAATAACAATAAAAGTAACGGCTAAATTCGTTACCGTTATTGTAAAAATGTAACGACGTTACAGACAGAAGAAAGTAACGATCATTACTAAAAAAAGGTAACGAAAATGGTAACGCGTTACTTCCCAACCCTGTTAAAACATTACGTTCGTTAATGTTTGTAACTAGTATGTCAGGTATTTTTGTGTGACGGATATATATGTATTTTAATGAAAACCAGCATATCTTTTAAATGTGAGTAAAGTACTAAAAGAAAAGTACAATTAAACATTATTTTTATTAAAATAATTATAATTTTTATTTTCTTTTTTTCTTGTTTAACTGTTTTAGATTTTAATTCTAAATGTAGTTTTATTGCTATTTTTGCATTAAAAAATGAAGATGTATAGAAATTATAGGAAAAAGAGTAAGGGAAACACATGGAACACTGATAAGAGAATCTTGGCAGATTTTATTAAAACATAATTGACCTTTACATTTAAACACAAGAATTACATTTGCGTACTTGGCAAAGCATAAGAGATACGACTAGAATAAAGTATTTTCGCTTGTCGACGCTTCATAGTAATCATCTAATGCTAGCGTCTTCCAGTGTAAAGCTTTTTCTCACATGAAATCTCGTTGCTGATACTAGCCTCAATCATTTCCTAACGATTCCTCGCATTATGCTCCATCTTTAAAATATTCTAAACGAAATCACGCATATTCAAAAAATAATTCGAAAGATCAGCGTCATGCTCTTTTAATTTTAGGTAAATCATATATTTTACAAACATACTTGTAAATACAAGTGTGACATATTCAATCATAATCTGCCTCATTTGGGTAGAAATAAAATTAAGTAATAAAAATCATTTTGTGCCTTACACACGCTATCATTTGTCCGCGATGCCCGGTAATTGGCACTCGATTTGATGACAAATCTAAATGAATGAGAATAATTGCTTCTTATTCGAATAATCGGCACTTGCTTTGAAGGTTCATAAAAGTTTATGTATGTGCGAACAAGTTCTTTGAAGCAATCTTAAAGTATTAAAAAATTAGTAAAATTTGCAATGAGAATTTTTATAAAGATTTCTGAAGAGCATTATCTTAATTTTATAAGTACTCAAATATTTTTATTGCTGTATCTAAGTTGTATGTTTTCCGTATGTCTTTATCCCATAATTTTGAATGATTAATATCTGTCACATTATTTGTTTGAAAGATCATGTCTAAAAATTTACCGTGCACCTTTATTTCTTTTTCTTATATATATTTTACATTACAATCTGCAATTTTAAACTCATTTTCTATTTCGCATAATAATTAAACATAACAAATGAAATTTGTTCTTTAACGTAGGGAAAAGTCATTTTGAAACATATAGGGAGCATAACATTTTTATTGTACTATTCATTAGATGATTATTATAAATATGGTGTTTTGACTCTTCAAAGAGTAGCCAATTATAGGAATAAAAGAGTATCTCTTCTTTCATTTATATCTGCCACTGTTCTGAGCGCATTTCGTCGAAGGAGGTTGTGTCGGGAAACATTGATGGCGACCTATACCTTTATTAGTAGTTCGCCGTTACGTCTCCCTTATAATAATTTCGCTATTAACGTTAATACTTCGTGCTGCTAGAATTAGCCATATTATCAATAGTGCGTAGTCTTTTTGCTATAAAGACTATCGCGGAACGCAAACGTCCGATTCTTGTTTGCTTGGCTCATCTTTATACGATACTTTTGAGAAAATAGCACTTTCGAGTATTCAAGATTGTAAAAAATATCCTGGACCTTTGATGCACTTTGGATGCGGTTAAAGTCTCACTATAAATGCTTTGAAGCATTTGATTGAACTTGAGAAGAAAGAATTTTTCGAATTGACTAATCAAAGAATACTCAAAGCATTTGTAGCATTACGTTGACTGTACCCTTTTGCGAACGTTTCAACAATCCACAATTTACAAATATCGAATATTTTCTATTTATGTGAATTACATTAATAAATGAGCCGTTTATTTTGAAAGTGGCCTAAGTCCATTTTTCAATGTTTTGTTGTTGACCTTTGTAGTAGCGTGTACAACTTGAAGTTAGCTGTCATAGACATTTTTTTTTTAAATGAACTTGGGTCACTTTTAAAATAAACGGCTCAAATGTTTTATATTAACACGTGTTTTTTTAGAAATTTTCTGAAACATCAATGAATATTTCCACGATTTGTCATAGCGATTGTAATAATATTTTGCGATAATATGACCGTTTTTAACTTTTTAAAACTTTTTGGTAGACAACTTGATGACATTTGATGAAACTATAGGAATGTTCGGCGACTAATATTTGCAGAATTTTACACATTATGTGCAAGAGATAGATGACTTTAGTTTCTAACGTTGCGCCGTTCCGCAATATAACTGCGTATAATTAGGTGTTCGTAAGATTTTCTACTCGAAATATTTTGTTTCTCTTCAAAAGTACGTGATTTACGCCAAAGACGGACATTACATTCGTAATTATTCTCTGCACCCAAGCCATACCGCTCTTTAAATGTGCCCTAGACTAGTTTTGCTCTGCATTCGTTTTTTTAGCTCACACACTGCGAAAGCTGCTGGAGATACGCTGCAGTTTTACAAACGTGTTTATCCCGCTGGCTCGCAACACCGTAAGAGAGCGAGCAATGATGGTAATGGAGTTCGCCGGGTCGTAAATTATTTAAAGTTCTCTCGCGATGTAAATTAGGAAAAGGGAAATTGTCATTAGAAAAGCTGGTTGGAAAAGAAGTTAACATAATGAAGAAAACATCGCTTTTTACAATGCTAATGAGCATTAAAATGAAATACTATCTACTCGTGTAAATTATGAATTTTTTTATACACATAATTATATGTAGGCTGCTAATTAAAATTGATTTGACATTTAGAAATGCAATAGCAGTAATATAATATAATTCTAAAATTCTTAATTATTGAAATGCAATTTTATCGTTAATATTTTACTGATAAAAATAATAATACTTATTTGTGCAGATATAACAATCATACGATGATAAATTTGTCATATTTCAACTTTATTATATCTTTATATCGTATTATCTATAATTTTTAATGATTCGGGGCAAACAATTCCTTTTGTCGCAATCTATACGGTGCAACGGAGCAGCACGGATCGCGTCTTCAGTAACATTATGCGGTAATTCTTCTTAAATACCGTAGAAACGCGTCTCTAGTAAAAACATTGAAAAATAAACAATGCGAAATAATATACAATATTTTACAGTAGCGCTTAGTATACCAGTGATTGGGCATCGTTCTCGCGAAACGGTGATTCGCGGTAATCAAGATTTGCGAAAGTGCCATCCATCGAACCGTTCGATCGCATCACAAGTTTCTCCATACAATCGCGAATGCAATTCACGGAGATCTTTACAATCATTATCACGCTCGAACGCTAATGCGTTGAGAGGATAGGAATCACAAGCGCCATCGGTAAAGTACTAATACCGGCTACAATAATGGATAAAGTAAATGTGCCATCGTTAATTAATTATTCGCCAACGTGACGGACGCAAATGTATGCTCAACCACCGTTCCGCGGTCCCATCCACTTCTCGTGGACCGAAAATCGATTCTCCTTACGTGTAAAATCTCGATTCGATTGCAACGCGGTGCCCCGCCCGAGGCGTACGCAAAATAGCACGCCCCGAATTGTCATTTTATTTATACACCTCTACTTACTTAAATTTATCTTGGACTAACGCTATATTTCGATTTACGATCGTTCCTCTTTCTTTTTTTATGCGTAAAATATCATAAAATACATTCTTTCTTTTGTTCACTATTCACGGACTCGCCGTCTCGTCTCGGTAATTGCACATTGGAGTTGAGTCGATATCGAGTGAGCGAATCGAAGAATTTTAATTAAGATCATGTCAATTCATGTCGCATAAATCATCAATCAATTACAATAGATGTATTCATTAATATATACGTTACATTGTATCTTATTTAAATTTGTTAAAAAATGATTAAGAAAAATTGTTTTATATCTCTTCACCATATTTTATTTAAAAAATGTGTGAACATAAGCTATTTCAAAAATTTTGCTAACGTTACTCTATGTAACTATAGAACAATATATAATTATAATAATTTAACATAGACTTATTTAGATATAGTGTTTTTTTAAATGAAAATCTAAATGTTAGTTTCATCTGCTGTCATTTTCGCTGCTATAAAATCGAAACTTGCTCGTCGATGTCGCGAAATGCCGATCGTTACGGCGAGTCTCATGATGACTCACGATGACTTTCATACAAATCGTTCGATAGGTACGAGCGACGAAACGGATTCAACGAAAAAGCACGGCGGCACTAGTAAGCTTGCACGGACATCATACGCTACGACGATCTCTCTTCTTGAGAGACTGTTTTTTTTTTATATAGCTATAGAGTCGTAAAGTACTTTCCGCTTCTCATCACGTGAGAACGGCTCGGAACACTCTGCTCGCTTGTTCGCCCACAAAACTACCTATATGTAACCGTGTGTGTTCTTAAAATGTAAAAAGTAAGCACGTGCGTCCCCTCTCGTCCAACAGAAATGCGAAACATCCTCATTCTGGATACTAGCCGACTATTGTCGCCAGCATAGAAGATTCTGGCTTTATAATAGAAATAGTGGCTTTATAGAAATTGGCTTTTTAAGTTTTTCCCGAAATGTTCAATATAATAATTTTGAACTGGTTTATATATATTATCTTAAAAATAATAAAAACGGAGTAAATTAGACGATTGTAATTATATAATTATAATAATAGATTGTTAAAAATAATTCCTGAAAGTGAAAATTTTCATCTGAAAGTGATTGCTAAAGTTCAAGAATTTTTGAACTATGTGAAAAGAATATTTTTATAATTTGATAGTAAAAGATTTATCAGAACATTTAGAAAAATGTTTCCGATTTGTAGACTAAGTTTCTAAAAATATCTTACTAAGTCTTTTATTTTATTAATTTAACAATATACAACATTTATCTAGCTTATCTAAAGTCAAATCATAAAACAATACATGAAGATAAAATAAAATAAATATAAAATAGAATATAAAATAAATGATAAAGATGTAATTATCATAATTCAATGATATTTCTATTCTTACTCCGTTCTTATTTGCTATTACAATTTGTTGCGATAAGGATGAAACGTAATTACTTATTTTTTTTTGCCGCGGAAGCTATTCTTGTACCAATATTAATTACGAGCTTTGTTAATTAGAGTACACCTGATTTTATCATCGAAAAGTGACGACGTAATTGCATTGAGATCGAAAAACGTAATAAAAACGATATTCTCGTACAGTTTCGTCGTCTTCTGTTAATTTCTATGTTCTTTTATTCTATGAGCGGAAAATGGAAAAAAATAAATTAACATATGGAGCCCGTTCTGTATTTCGATCGCTCGAGAGTCGACGCACTGTGCCAGATGCTTAAAAAGAGGGTATGAGGGTTTTACTTTGTACAATAGAAACGCCCTGAACGCGTCGTTGAGACCGGATTTCTTTTCGGCGAAATCTCTTTGGGAGTCGCAGAGCGTCTTTTCGCGGTTGGCTAGGTCCTCTTTTGTTGTTAGCATACAAAACGGTTGCGATGTATATCTTTCGGGCTGTATACAAATTTTTCAGCTGACCGTTTCAGTATTTTTATGAGCCAGCGATTTTAGTATCTTCACGATTTTATTCTCAGAGACTTGATTTCTGTACTTTGCATCCCAAAGTTGACACAACGCGGCTGAAAAATATAATAAAAAACGAAGTAAATTAGATAATCTATAACATCTAATAAATTGATTATTAAAAAGTGATTCCTAAAATTTAAGAATTTCCGTTTATGTGAAAATATCTACATATGTGAGAGATAATTAAAATGTTGAAACATAATTTATAATTTCCAAAATTATAATTAAAAGAAAATACATGATATAAATAATGAAAAAAACATCATTCATTTCAGGAATATAAAAAATGTGTAATCCTGCAGTGCTTTTCCGTGTAAGTACGGAATTATATAAATTTGTATATACAGAAACTAAAGTAAATTGAAATGTTCATAAAGTAAATATGAAATAATGTTGGACAAAGTGCATGTAAATGTAATTTATATAAATTATAAGAATTTAACATTAATGCATTTAGATTGAAAATTTAACTTAATAAAAAAAAACAAAAATCACATTTTAGTTGTAGGAAAAAAAAATATTGAGACATAAATAATATAGAAATAAAAGTATACCTTAATAGAATTATTAAATTTAGTGTTATCAAAAATAAAATATTTTAAAAGTTTATTCAAATCTCAATTTGTTTTTATGTACGTAACTACATAAAAACATAAAACTATGAACAGTACGTAATTAACGGTATGAGATTATTTATCTCGTTTGGCGTTATCAAACAAGTCAGATGTATAGTTAAAATTTCGTTAAAGTGGTTTATCTAATCGTAGGACATTCTGCTAATTGAAGCTGCATCCTGTCGGAAGCTGAAAATTTCGCGTTATATGTTATTTGGTGCCCGAAAGATACCGCAATCCTTCCTGCGTAAAGCTCTGATCCTGAAAATCCTATTACGGTACTCGGGATCATCCTCACGAGTCCTCTCTTCCTGCAATCCCGTAAAATGATATCACGACATTCCCATGGTACTACGTCGATCTAAGCGTGCCCTATGGTATGGTTTTACGACGGCTTTTCTCTCTTATTCCGTTTTCCCCGTGCAAACCTCGCTGGAAACGAGCGTTACGAGAACCTTTGACACACTTCTCCTTCTGTCCTACCAGAAATCAGAAGGGTACTTTCGTTCCTCGATATTTCGACGTTGACTTTGAGTCGATTCGTTAAACAAGCGAATAAAATGAACCATTTGAGCGAATTCCGAATACGATATTTTTGTGGAAGAAAATAGCGTTATCGAATTTGCTTATACATATATGTTTCTATTTTTTTTACTATCGCGAGTATGATATAATCCTGATTGAAACATTGTTGTATTCTCAAGTTTTTTTTTAATTATGATTTCTAAAAAATATATGAACTAAGAAACATTTTAGACAAAATATTTTAATAGTTATTTTTTTTATGCTGAAAACAATATTTTGATTAAATCGCCAAAGAGCCCAACAAGAATGGTATTTTGATGAGATCAGACAATTTCTAATTATGATCACCATAAATTCTGTTTGGTCTTATCAAAGTGCCATTCTTATTGGGCTCTTATTGATTAAATCAGAATATTTTTCTTAGTGCAATGAATATTAAAATATCCTATTTAGAATGTTTCTTCATATTTAATAGGCAAATCTTCAATGATTGTCTTAGATTTTTTTGAAATAACAATATAAATGTAATCAATGAGTATATAGGTATCTACAATTCGTAAGAAGCTATCATAATATCTCCATGGAAACAACCAAAGTAGAATGAATTATAAGTAGCAGCGAGTTGTTCGTAATATACTCTCTTCTACGTTCGTTCGCACGGTTATTGTGTCTCATGATTTTTTCCCGTCGAATGGAGGAACGAAGTTTTCTTGCAGATGAGGTGGCAAGGTGCGTCGTTAGAAGTTTTCTAATTCCGTCCGTGGGAAGGGTTTCTTCTGGGCAACGTGCGAGTACTAGTCTGTAAACAAACGGTAAGAATTATTTAGCACGAACATCTTGTGAAATAAAATATCTTGGGAGCAAAAAGAACATTGTTTTGATTCTTCGATCATTCTCGTTTATCGCCATCCATTTGTTATCCTATCTTAATCCAGAAAGTAAATCCTTTCAATTGTCTTAATATTAGAATCGCTGATAGTATTCCACTAAAACTACCAAAGATAGCAATTTGATAATTTCCTATCCTAATTTTCTGTTAATGAAAAATTATTTTACTATTGTTTGTATCGTTAGAATTATTTGTATTATATTCACATATTTTCAATATTCTGTACTGTATATCTAATACAAAAAAGAAAAGAA
This sequence comes from Trachymyrmex cornetzi, assembly GCF_001594075.2. Classification (NCBI taxonomy): domain Eukaryota; kingdom Metazoa; phylum Arthropoda; class Insecta; order Hymenoptera; family Formicidae; genus Trachymyrmex; species Trachymyrmex cornetzi. The sequence continues at coordinate 632,232 of NW_017298332.1, forward strand.
TTGAAATGATTAACGGATCCATAATGGCACTAAATAGTAGTGTTAATCTCATTGTATCGTATGATATACAACATACATATACGTATATAAATTGGACGTTATTTTGAAAGCTACATGGCGAATGATCAATCTAATATGCAAGAATACAATAATAAAAATGTGGAAAATATACTCATGGTAGTCGTTAGTTGTGATCGAAGTTATCGTTCAGAGTTAGGCAATCTCAGTGGTTCGGTTCGCATGTGTAAAATCGTGTGGAAAAAGAAACGGAAGCATACGATACAGTTTTCTACGAAACTTTTTCTCTCTCGTGCCGTGATATCCGCAATATCGTTTCGATACGGTTGTTGCTCGCGGTACCGCGGGTAATGGATAAAGCATCGAGAGACCAAAAGGCTTCCCTCAATGCTCCTTTCGTGTCTGTGTCTGTACCTTCTGTACGTTATTCTTTTTCTGTCTTTTTTTTTGTCAAAGCTCGCTAGTTATTCAGTATAATAGAACATCTCTCGTAGCGTCTTCTTCATTTTCACTCTCGTCGTTCGACAAACGAATGGCCGTAACGGCGGATAATGGAATCGTGCTTGACAATAGTTTATTCCGTCTTTACTTTGACGATCGTGAAGAGCATCCGAATGGAAATTTCGTTTTACTCTTCTCGCATGCTGGTTATTTTTACAAGCGTACTTTAAGTATCCAATTGCGATTAGATACGATCGATATCTGCTTGTCGATAAGTTCAGTTATTTATGAAAAAGACTGTGTATTAATGGACGCGCGATCGTATGTGTAATTGAATCAACGATAATGAGTTATTTCAGTTTATTTGTATAATTGATTCCTTTTCGTAACAATTTAGCAATCTATTTAAAAATTTTGTACAATAAAACATTCAAAGGAAATTTTGTTCTGTAAAACTCCGAGAATTCGCTTGGAGAAGTTAAAATATTTTAATTTAACTTACTTTCTCTGGAAAGTAATATTTTGCCTTGTTTCTTTTATTCCGAGCAGTGACCGAGCGTTTCTGATTACTTCGGAAAGGAATGTTTTCACCGAACTTTCGGCGAAACATTTTCCTTTGAAACAGATACGTAACACATTGCGTCCTCACCTTTGTCGCGATCCAGGAAGCGAAGAGCTCCAGACACAGAGTTAAAATTTTCCGCCACATCCCTGGATCTTTTTGTCTTACGGAAAAGGACGCTCAGACGATTTCTGCGAGGGCTAGCTGGCGAAATTTCGACTCACGACGGTCCAGGATGCGGTGTGTGCGAGGATGATGTTGGTCGGCGGCTCGCTTCGTCTCCTGAGGCTCTCCTGCGGCAGGAAGTGGCAGACCAAATTATTCCTGTAGCACGAAAGGTGCCGCTAATGCCGTTGGCTCTTTCCGGCCTAATTAGCCCGGGACCATTAAGTTTATCTACGAGCATCAGAGTCACCGGCCTCCCCCGAGGAAACTGTTAGATTGGGGGGAAGCGAAGGGAGATAAGGTTCGCTTTTGCTGAGAGCTGAACACTGAATGATTAAGTTCGAATGCGAGAGTAGCCAAGTCATTAAATATACCTAGGCATCAGACGCTTCTCCCCGACTATAGATAGTAACAACTAAACCAGAAACAATAGACATTATTTTAGTAGGTGTATTGATATCGTAAGACGTGAACTCTCAAAATAGATAAATTATAAATTTGGAAGTAGAAATTATAATATATAAATGAAAAAATTTATTAATGTATATAAAAGTTCTCTCAATGATAGAAGTGTATCGAGTTTTTTCTTTATTTTTAGAACAATATTTTATGTGTCTGAATTTATTGTCTTTCAATTTCTTGCTCATGCTTTTTGAAAGAGAAACAGTTTAATTGAGATTAGCGTATTTAACGAACTAGTATCTTGAGGGGAATTAACCTCCGGAAACGATTCAGTTGTTGTAAACTTAATTAAGTGTTTTCACAATTATTTAATCGAGATAATCAAGTCTTTCTAATGACTTTTTGACGACATTTACTTCGATCGTTCTTTGTTTTCTGTTTACTTGAACTCGCAAATTGTTGCTGAAAGTTGCCAAGATACATTTGCCCTTTACGAGCAGGTAGAATTAGGTAATAGATGCGGTTCGCGGATTCGGTTTTGTTAAGTAAAGTCTCTAGCACTGATAATGGGCCTTTTAATTAAAACGGGTCATTAAACTTATCCACAATCGTTAAATTCATCGAATTCGGTTCCTGCATCGAATGGCGTTGGAAGGAGCGCACATTTTGTTGACAAATCCTCAAATTTTCATCAGCAAGTCAGTAAAGTCTGAAGAGTAAAAGTAAAGATTGAAGATTAACTATTTGGCAATCATGTCTGTGTTGACTAAAGTTAAGATAAACGTTTTGCGTAAATGTAATTCGATCAGCTTTCATTATTTCAACAATGTCAATATTATTATTGAAACAACAAATTCCATGATTACCTTTTATTTATAATTGAATGATAAAAGTATTGTTTCAATATTTAAAATAACAAATGTCGTTACTTATATAAAAGAATTTCAAAAAATCTGTGACTGCGAATATGTAGATAATTTATTGCTTAAAATTAAAGATAAGTGATATAAAGATAGGATAAAAGAAATTGATACGTTTATTATAAGCTCTGTATTGTATTCGATAGATATTTTTAATAAGAATCCGATAAAATATCGATCAGCTATATAAAATTTGGATCTGTACTCGTAGTTGAGGATCATTGGCGAATTATTCGGCCATCATCGTCACGCCATCGAAAACCCGGTCGGCGATAATTGATGAAATGAATCACGTTGACATCGACGGTGATCGTTAGCAATGAGCGGGAGAACACGAACCGCGAGCTATCGTTAATCACCAAGCCTGACATATCCGAGCCATCGTTTGTTACTTTTGGGAAAGTTGTGCGGTCGCTCGACGCTCCAATGCGAATTATCGATTCTATGGAACAATGTCGGCTGACTTGGGGTTAATTAAAAATTACAAATTAATATATTTATAACATAAACTATAACAGTCAAAGCCTAGAAATAATATATTTTATTATCACGGTTAGAACATTCGAAAGATTTTTCAGTCTGTTCGTATCATTGAATTTATTGATTGAAACAATAAAGAACTTTGAAGGCACATAACAGCCATAGATGATATAGTATGATTATTTTTCGATGACATGAAATAGTATAAGATGAGACTGTGTTATTGAACATACAATTCCTACATAGCGTGCGATGCTTTTATGATACTCGTTTAATCTCTATATATGATCTCAGTTTATTTCAAATGTCGTAAGAGATTTATCGTTTGTGGAAATCTATACGAGAGAGAGAACGCTAAAGATAGAATGATACAATAGTGTCGATATTCAGCTGATACTCTCCAAACGTTTTTATCATTAGAAACTAGAGAATTATTAATCACAAAGAAATTTTCGTAATAAAAATATACAGAAATAAACTCTGGATATTTTAAAAATATTTGCAGACATTTAGGTATTATAATTTGATGTAATTTTTTAAATATGTTATTGTCCTATTTTTTTTTATCAGCTTTTTGCTTTATATTTGTCTTCAAAATATTTAATTGTTTGTTTAAACTACGAGCTATCTATTTTATCATATAAAAATAAATATGTTTTTTATTAGAAAGGTACACAATATTTCTAAAATAAATTTTGATATTTTAAGAAATATTGTCCTATTTTCTATGAGATTAAAATGTAAAATGGCATGAAACAAATTATTGCAATGAAGAGAAAGATATACAGAAATCAATTCTAGATACTTCAAAAATCTTTGCAGATATTTGGATATTATAACTTGATATCATTCTTTAAATATATTATTGTCCTATTATCGGCTTTTTGCTTTATGTTTGCCTTGGAAATATTTTATCGTTTGTTTAAACCGCGAGCTTTCTATTTTATCCGTTTATTGATTAAATTATTAACGATCTTCGCTTTCGGCAAAGTTTCTGCCTGGTCTAACGGACACGGTAACCAGCACTTGTACTGTGTCTCAAGGCTCTCTCGTCTTATCCCGGAAGTTAACAACTATCGGCTTTGTAACCGTGCTTAAGTTAACGCGAGTTTCGCGCGTGTTGAATAGTTTGCAAGTCCATTACAGACGCATTAAGATTATATATACATATATCTGTATATCTACGTATATGTCTGAATGCTCATCTAACCTTCTCTTCAGCTACGAAGAGACACATGATACGAGCGCGATCACTTCGGGGCACGGTACAGTTGAAACTAACAAAGCTAACGTTTCAATGTGTGATAGCACGCTGTCAAATTGTCTTAAACTTACTTCTGCCAATATTAGTGAATTCTAATCGCGGTTTAACTAATTTCTTGCTTTCTTTTACATCATACTAGATACTGCAGTATATATAATTAACCCTTACCGTACTAATATGGGTAACTAGTGACCGAGCGATTCCTGTTCGTGCAAGTTTCTTTGAGTCTTTCGGTAATTATAAATTATACTACATTTTATTATTTTCCAAAATAAAGAGTCAATATTTATTCTAGAAAGTTGAAAGTATGTTGGTGAATTTTTAGAGATTTTTTGAATTATTTTGAAGAGGTGAAAAAACGAAAAGATTTGAAGTGACCCTTGACGGTATGGATGAGGCACCAAATTGTAGATGGTACGATAAGGGTTAATTTAAGAATGAGGATGAAATCCTTTATATAACACAATAGCGAATAAATATAGCATTAACATTCTTGCACTGGCGAAAAAGACAGGAAACAAGATATCGATAGCGGAGAGAGAAACTTTTTACTCGATGCTCAGTTCGTTGTGAGAATCGAGATTCGTATTTTTCTTTTTAATATACGAGTATCCTATCGTGTATTTCCGTGGCCAGCTACGCGGAGTATCTTTTATGCGAAGCGTTTATGCGACGTGCGTTTCAAGAGGACGTAGTCGGAGCTTTCCCGCAAAGAGCTTTCGGCATCGCGCGAAGACTGCTACGAGCTTAGCAAAGAGCTCCTCAGAGACATCCGGCTCGCTCGTATACCCACAGATCTCTTTTCTTACCGCGCGTAGTTTTCAGCTTTTACCCTTTGGCTTTCTTTTTATGCGGTTTTTCTTTACGAAAAACGGTCAGCCGTATCGTTTCAGCCCGACGTAGTGCCGTCTAAGGACACCGGGGAGCACTGGACGTTATTGCATGAGATATATATAGTTATATACATGTATATACATATGTTCTCTGAGTACATACGTACTTTCTTTGAACAGTTATCGGTATTCGATTGTGATCCTCTCAAGGCTTTGGTAGCGTGCTCGAAGGAACATAAGATAATTGTAATAAAAAGAGCGAAGATCAAAACTTCGTTTTCCTTATCTCCTCGTAATCTGGCAATATCTCGTGAGTAAAGCGTTTATCGCGAATTATCGTGGATTTGAAGGGAATATATAATTAATAATTATATAGATGAAATTCTCTTATAAGCTAGGTAGATTGTACACGAAATTTACTCTCGATGTAGCCTAGAACGGCAATAAAGATCATTTTCGTCGGGTCGCCCAACTTCAACTTTGAACACGGCACGTGACTCGTGTCGCAAGGACTCAGCTACCCTTTCGCTAGGACGATAAATCACGGGAAACCCGTTGAACCCCTTTATATCGGCGCGCCGCGAAGGCAGCTCCGTCTTCCTCTGTTCATCAGAAGGGTGACGTGGCTGTTGCGGCAACTTTTTGCTGTCGTACAGGGTGCCGTGGAACCACTACGTGTTCTTTCAGCGATAGATAATAGAAGGAAAATTAAAAAGAATAGTGGTTATTTTTTAAATATCAAGATAATCGATTTCTTATGTAAATGAATTAATAATATAAGAATCGACTATGAATACCGGATATACTATATATAATAATATAGTATTAAATTTAGCTCAATTTCACGGAATTGTATTATGAATAAAAGAGCTGTGAAACAGCCGTGAACAGAGAAAGAGAGAACTTTGAAGGTACAAATAAAAGACATAAATAGGAAATAAAAGATATGAACTAATAAATATATGAATTAATAACAAAGGTATGAACTAACAACAAATAAAAGATATGAACTAAAACTTTTATAAATAGAAGATGCAAATAGGAGACATGAACATATAAATAGAAGGTATAAAATAGCCAAGTTTTGTTTTTAAAAAAAATTTTGAATAGTAGTTTGAATTTAGCTTAATAAAGACTCAATGCAAGTTTCAAAAAATACTCGTCAAGAGACATTTAATATTGAAAGTTAGAAATTTGCGATATTTGAGACATTTTACCACACAGTATTTGCTAAGAGAAGACACACATTGAAGTAAAATTCTAATTAAAAAGCTACTCTACCGCTGTGGGACACTTTGCGTGACGTAAAACACGAAAATCTCGTTGAGATTTCTTGCGAAATCACGACGGCGCGGCGTAATAAAGTTGCATGGTATCTTACCTTTGAAAAACGATGATATTTTCTGCTGATGGCTGCCGTCGTCGTCTCGAAGCAAATCGATATCGAGAGGATGACGGTGGACAGTGGATGAAATGGAGAAAGAAGACAGAGAAAAAGAAGGATGGGTAGAAGAAAGACGGTTTTAGGGAGGGAAACCGGAAAAAAGTGACGGTGGGCGAGCAGCGTCGAGTATTCGAGACGATTACTCGAATCGGTGGATGATAGTAACATGATGAAGGGTGGAAGCGTGGGAAAGCGCGTTCCAGGAGGAGAGCCCGAGAAGAGCGCGGAGGGCGAAGTCGCGGATGCTGGAATCTGTATGGGAATAGGGAGCAAGGGGCGGGCGGATGGATGAGGCTACAACAAAACAAAACACGATGAATGTCCCGATGTGCAAGCTGCAAGCAGAAAGAATGCCAACGAAGATCGATGGTTAGTTTTCCTCTCATCTCGGTACCGCGCGGTCGCGCGCTGAATTATCTAGATAAATGCGTCCGGACAGGTCGGCGTCGTTTACGGGTGTCGGATTCACGCTTCGGGGTAATCGCTAAATATTTCGAAATCGGTGGCGAATCCGCGGATGCCGCGAGCACTTTGTTGTGCCATGAGGGATTTGTTTATTGTTGGCGCGCGTTGGTCCATTGACAGTCTCGCATTGCGTTTTAGAGATAATTCGCATGCTCGAGGCGAATCATAGATCCATTCTATATCAACGACCGTAAAATATTTGTGGTGTTAAGCTTAGCACGCATGTGCGAGGATTGTCTGATAAATGGACAATATACAAAAAATTGATAAAAAAAGTTATAATATTCTTTATGAAATCGCAAATGTATTTCAAACATCTATTCATGAATCATATATAAAGGATGATTTATTTTTCAAAAGGAAAAGATGATTTACTTCTCAGGTGAAATTATTATTCTAAAAATGTATAGAATAAAAAAACAGAAACCATTGAATTATATTGAAAAATTATTGCATTTTTTAATTTATCGAAGAGTATTTTGGATTGGTTCTAATGTAGTTTATTATACACAGAGTTGCCACAAAACTAGAAATTAGAGAAATCAGGGAAAAGTCAGGAAATTTCTTGGAAAATTAAAATTTTTGGCTTTATAAAGAAGTTTAATATTCATACATCACATCAATTAAATGCAAACAGTGTCAACAACATTAATAATAATTTACATTGCTATATTAAATTGTGTTCTTTCAATTAATATTTAATAATTTTCAAATTAGAACAAAAAATTTCAAAATATCACAATACAAAATATAAATAAATATGAAAAATTTCAAAATATTATTGAAAGGGAAAATCATGAAAGCTTATCTGGAAATCAGTGAAAAGTTATGGAATTTTAGGATGAGGAACTTGCGGCAACACTGATACGATATTTTTTAAATTTAAAACTCAATTGTAAATTTAAAATTAAACTAATTTTTGATATAATTCCTGAATCGATATTACGAAATATTTTTGTTAATCGAATTATCTATAATAAATGATAGAAATAGATTTAATTTACCTTGACAGTGCCGCTAGATGCGCTAGAAGCGGGCGAGCGTCACGTCCTCGGCGAACGAAGAGAACTTATCCATATCTTGAGTGCGAGCAGAAAAAGAAAATAGTTCTCCATTAAGTATCTGATGTGATTTAAATGTTACCTCTCCGAATCTTGAAAAGTAACTGAGATATCAAGATTAATCCTTTTGTATACAATAGCCATTATTGCGAAGGGTAGATTTCCTTTGTTCGCGACATGCAAATACGTAGCTTTACATTTTAATGTTATCGCATTAATTTCAATGCAATTGCAATGAATCTCTTTGATTGTTACGATATAATACAAACAATACAACACAATTTCTATGCCATTTTGTTCGAGTTAAATCGATTCAATGACTAAAAAGTTGCATTATCGTAAATTATGCGATTGATATTGACCCGAAAAAATTCATATGTGAAAGCATGAGCTTCTCATCCTCGTACTACAGACGACTGCCGACCCCACGGGCTCTTCAAGGCTCTTCACCGACCCTGAAGAAGAACGTGAGGGGAAACGGTCACTGTTCTATTCCTGTCTCCCGTGAATCATTTCGCTTGCACCTATCTCGTCTAACTCGTGTAGGGCCCTTATACGGTTATATCGAAAAGTGCATAACTTTGATAATTTGCGTTTTTTATTATGTAATTTCATAAACGGATTACTCGTATACACTGCAACAGAAATCTGGTTGTATTAGTAGGAATTCTGGTTGAAAATAGACAAATCAGAATTTTCTGGGGTTAAATATATTATAATTCTAATTAAGACAATCAGAATTCTGATTGATATAATCAGAAATATTTTGATTCATTTACTTTGAATCAGAAATTTTTCTTAGCGTGATGTATAAAACTAAATCCTCTTCTCGATTTGCCTGTATTTTAAAATAATGTTATTTGCTACGATAACGACGTAAAGAAGAAATTAAAACAATTATTTTTGTGATTGTATTTTGGATTTGTAGATATAATCAATTTTATCCATTTGAATAAAAATATATTTTAGCTGTAGGTAATTTCGTAAAAAATATCACAGAAGAATATTTATTTTTGTTTATGCATAATTTGAAGCCGGTATTTATATCTATTCATCAATATTGATTCTGTTATTTCAAGACTTTAAGATATTTTAAAATGCTAATACAGTTCTGTGATTCACTTATGACATCTTAAGACGAATTTAAATATAAGAACTGATAAACTATCAATATCAGTCTAAATTGCATTATTTTGGAAGATGACAAACAAAAGCAAAGAAAATTCTGGTATTAAAATAAACTAGCATTAAATCATGTAATGATTCTGCGTTCGGTAGATAAAATAGTTTTACAACTGTTGTAAGATTCTTTAATATGATTGATTTATACATTTAGATCCAGTAAGAAATTAAGAGCAAGATCAATCATATCAATCATAGTAAAGAATTTTACAACAATTGCAAAAGCTGTTTTTTTGCTGAACGCATCTAATGGTTTTCTAAGCAATCATTTATGATATTTTCCGACTATAACATTAAGTAAATTTTGCAGTAAGCATGTCTTGAAGACACCGTTTGATTTGTTAAATAGCAAGGAATTCAATGAGTACTGTTGTAGTTTCTGATTAAATGAACGCTGCAGCGGAATTTCGCTGATACGCTGCATTGTCCTGACATGCCAATTACTGCTACGTAGCAACGACGTACTTACTGACAGCGAAATATAGCCGGGTAAACGCGAAATGGAGAATTCTCTATAGAACTTTAACATTCAATAAACTTGCGGATAATAGCACACCGATACCGGTATTGTATCGCCGGAGTCAGCTTGACCACTATTAGTGTCGTTTCGCGAATTTGTGCGCCGTCCTAGCTTTATTGTGTTCGGATTCATGTGTTTAGTCTGAAAATGGAAGGATCGTGCCGACAGCTACATTTAGGTGTATTACCGTATTGTAACGAAAAAGCAACAGAACATCTTATTTGACTATATCTTTTTTTCCGATTGTTGATTATAAAATGAACTTTTCGGCAAACTTTGGAAAATCACAGAGACTGTTTTTTCTATTTCGAAAACTAGGAAACTCAAACAATGTTCATTACTGAAAATACATAATTTATCTGGACTTTACCTTAATATCAGCATGATTTAAATCAAGCATAAATTAACATTACCGTTAAAAGGAAAGTGGAAACAATTTCCGCTCTTGTTAGACTTTCGAGGACGAGAAGTTTGCAGAATCAATTCTAACTTGAAGCGTAAGCAAATGCTCCGATGCCTTCATCGACATTTATCGGCAGCGTTTCCTTCAGTAAATAAAAGCAAAAATATTTACTTTGTTCAAACGTGATTCAACGCTTCGCCGACTTGAAATAAATGATGCGCTCTCGTTGTCTTTTCTATGAGCAACTTCTCTATGTGAGACCTATCAATAATACTTGATTCTATTCACAATGTTCGACGTTGCCGACGACTTTAAGAACTACCTCGAGCCTGTTGATTTCAAAAGACACACGGGTGTACGTGCGCGACCTCATTCGAGACTTGGAGTGTGTGCATCGGAGGGATCGTCGAGTGCAGGGCGAACATTTATTTTCCGCCGCCGACGAAGCGCGTTGCCTTCGGAACGCGGAAAGCGGAACGCTCACCCCCTATGTAAATTACTGTCGATATATACGCGAGCGTTTCTTTTTGTTTTATATTCTCCACCCCCCCCCCCCTTTCGACCCTCATCCCGCTATTATCGGAAACCATTGAATTCATGATCGTTTCGCGGGCGAGGGCATGAAGAGCAGTGGAGAGGACAAGCGTTCTCTCGAATGAATAAAAGAGGCAATCGCGCCGGGGCGTGATGTAAATTCATTACACGTGTATGTCGCGCGTTCGTCCGAGTGCGTTTGTTTGTAAAATCTAATCAAATATTGTCGAGCGCTCATTCGCGCCGTTTTTATAAAAGTTTCGAGGCTGGCCGGGACGTGGCGATGTGACCGCTCCTCCTATAGTCAATACTCGTTTATTTGCATATAATCGATTGTAAGAATTAACGGAATCCGATTTTTCGAAAATAGCCTTCCTTGTTTTGTTTGTTACGATATCATTTTTTTAAAATTTGTTATTGATTTGTTTTATTCGTTACGAAGGCAAGTCGCGAAATGACATTGCTCTTCAATCTGTTGTCGCAAGTAGAATGTAATTATATGATATAGAAAAATATAGGAATTTCGTAAACCAGTTTTCAAACTACAGTTTTTAAAAGAATTATAAATAAATAAAAAAAAAATAAATACATGGACTCTCTGGTATCATACTAAATTTATTGATCTAAAATTAAAAAAAATATCTCAAATCTTTTTTCAGGATTGTAATAGAATGATACTATACTGAGAAAAAAAATCCTAAATTTCAATAAATATTTATTTGAATAGTACCAACTAAATATTTATTAAATATAAAAATATATTTATTTGGTACAAAAAACATTAATTTGATTTAACAATCACTTCTTTTTATTAAGTGAATATTTATTTATTGTAAGTAAATGTTTAATTGGCAGTATTCAAATAAATATTTATTTAGTCTATTTTTTTCTCACACTTAAGTTTTCTACAACTTTTATCAAGCCCAAGTTAAAATCTTGCAAGCTTGAATTAAAAGTTCTCAAAATAAGAGAATTAATTTTCCATGAATTACTTCCGATTATGATGTCATTTGTTTATGGGATCGCGTTGAGACCGCTTTACTAGTTACGCAAACGCAACCACGAGCAGTTGAGGGTTAATATGTTAGCGTGTCGCATGTTTAGGAAGGACAAACTGAGCTCGTGTTCAGGCCGAATGAGAGAAATTGCCGCAATTCCGTGCAAAGGAGGAATCCTAAGCGCACAGTAGGCTCGGTAATTCTCTCCACGAATGGAAGGCAACGCGGCCCGCGCGCGTCGTGGTGATGCACTATACGTCAGATGCCGGCAGAACGTATTGGGTACTGCACTCCGTAATACGTATCGGACTACATTTCACGGTTGATCGAAGCCCGAGCCCGCGGCAGCGCTATAGACTATTTCCCAAAGGATTCCCAGAGCGATATAATGGGTTTGCCAAGGTATAACGTAGCTAGTTACCTAACTCTATCGTATTACCGGGACCGATCGAGCCACTCCGCTCCCCACACGACCGGAGCTCGACCGACCGTGACTTCGGCTGGGTCCTCTCACGGGGTAAATCCGTCAACTGGCGTGCTCTTGGACTAGTCTCGGACGGTGAGAAACGCAGGATCGATGCGACGCGGTTCGATTTGAAAATTGCGCTTCCTCGCCACGTACATCTCGACGATCGTGCCTCTCCTCGCGGCGATTACTTCCCTCGGTTTCTCCTTCGCGATACCATCCCCTGAGTACACACACCCTTCCGCCTCTCACCCAGGTGGAACCTTCCTACCTATCTACCTACTCAGTCGTTTCTATCTCGCAGGATCTGTGAAAAGGCTCCTTCGAGTCGGGCAAAATTGGAAAGTGGAGCTACGAATCTCGTTTAGATCGTTTCGAGTGATTCAGCTAGCAAGGGTGAGCTCGCGCGCATGTTCTCTACACACGATTTATCGACTTTCCTCGTTTCCTGGTCTCCTGAGAATTCATCAAGTCCGATTTGATCCCAAAGAATCGCGTCGTGCACGTGAAATAATAAAACGAATGTACCTTTGCTGTGGAAGGAAAAGCGGTTTAATTAATTATCGCGGTTGGGGTATAGTCATATCTTTTTTGCCTTTTTTCCTCCCTCCCTCCCTTTTTTTGAGGCGCGCTTCTCCAGCATGTACCTTCGACGGAGCGTATGGAGACTACAGATGACACCGGGGGTATTGTGAGTGTGAGAGCACACTGGGTCGAATATCGAGAGTCTTTTGTTGGTGCTACATAAAGAGGGTAGAAAGGAATGAGGAAGGCTATTGTCTCGGTAGTCGCGCCAAGAGAACGGAAGTACTTCCGCGCGTGCCCGTATTTCAGGCATTTTTTTAATACCACGAGTGACTTGTACGCGCTGAGCGCTATTAACTTTTTCATTCCGAGTTATTTCTAGATGTTCTTAAAAGATGCTGCAACATTTTTTGCATCTTTTTCTCTTCATTAATTTCGTGCAGCATTGTGATATTACGGTTCGCTTAATTTTCCGGAAATTATTAAGATCTTTTAGATTAATAGAAGTTTTTTCCTTTTAAATAACATCAGAGATTTGATTTTTCTGAACTCTTTTTAAGTCAATACTATTGTCCTAATTCTGCCTACTTTAAAGAGAATGTACGTTAATTCTGGTCATCTCACTTATTTATTATAAAAAGCTTGATGAAGTGTTAAATTAATTTTTTTTACTCTCCATTTGTATTCGCAAATATTGTATTGAGATCTAGAGATTTCAATTTTGCCGTCGTTTTGGTTCAAATTTGTTTAGTTTTGATTTAGGTTTATTTAGATAAAGTATACAATACTTATTATATAAAGTATTTACTATAATTTTATAATAACAATTCAATGCTGCTACATTCAAAAAATAAAAAAGAGATATTTGAATCCTTGATTTCCTTAGCTACGAATTGAACATTTTAAACTGTATAAAAACAGTTACATCTCTAAAATCAAGGGAGAAAAGTGAGCAAAAATGCAAAAGAGGTTAAATCCCTATTGTGTACTCTCTCTCTCTCTCTCTCTCTCTCTCTCTCTCTCTCTCTCTCTCTCACTCTCTCATTAATTTAGGTTTATTATTTTTTTATCTTTATTCTTTATTTATTTATTTTTTGTGGAATTTGTGTTGTCAATTTTTCCTCTGTACTTAATATTTCCTCTGTATTTAATATTTTATTTTCATTCAAATTTAACATAAATATAAAAGAAAAAAACGTTATATTTTTAAGTAAATAATGAAATGTGGTGATTTGTAACATAGTTTGTAATCTTTTTTTATATTAATATTAAAAATTTAAAATCATAAAAATTTTATTTTAATTCGATAATCTACTCTTGTAAAATTTAACCGTTTTTGCATCAACACTTTCAAAATTAGTAAAATTCTTTCTTTAATTAAAAAAAACAGTCCAAGTGTATTTTAATAAATAAAAATTACATTTTTCATGTTATATCATACATTTTGTTAACTAAAACAGTGGGTCTTTAAAATTTGTTTCAAAAAGATTTTATTAATAGTTTTGAATGAGAAAAATTCTAAAAGTTTTTTTGCTCTCGTCTAAAATATTTCGAATGGAGGCAACTATTTTTGCAATGGGTTACTCAATTCTTCCAATTATAAATACAGTTACTAAATATATATAATGTGACTCGGAGCATGTTTATTTCTGACGATCGCCATCGTTTCAATGACCTCCGAGATATCTTACTGCTGAAATTGCTGTTATTCAGCCGGTGGCGTTTTAAAAGCTACCATTACAGTGCTATATGACGCGATGTCCGTAGAGGGATTGTTAGCGATGCATTGCGCTCATAATCTGTCGCTTAGATATCCGGTCTACCGAATGTCCTGGTAGTCGTTATAGTTTAATGCGTTGGGCGCCGTCGTAATGCGAATTCATTGCTAGCGAAAGCAGCGTCGGATGGGCAGCCGTTCGTGTAAACATCGTGTACATCAGCGTACCTAGCTAGCCAGCCAACGGGAAATCCTGCATCCGCGTGTCCGCACGTGTATATATACATACGTTTACTGTCTTCTTGTTGATGATCGTCTAGTTTCCAAGCCTGGTCCATTTGCCCTAAGGACGTACGCCCTTATTTCATCTCCGTTGCCTTTAATGAAAGCTATAAAGCGCGCCGCCCTCCGGATCGAAACTTGCGGCCCGCTGCTCGCACCGCAGCGGCGCGAGAAGCCTCCTCGTGTATTAGGTCGACGTAGGGTCGATTGGTAGGTCTTCCGCGCGCGCAATGGAATAACCGCATTGCGAATTGAAAAGGCGAGTCGATCCGGTAGCTCGCGATACCGGCAACGTTAACGTAGTGATTACCGAGTGGCGCGAACCGCGTTATTGGTGTAATCACTCACGTGTAATATTTGCGCGAAATAGGTGCGGCTTAATCCAGTAGGCACACATCGAGCTTCATTGAATCTACACGTAGATCCCGATCAAATTCACGCTGTTGTCTAAACCGTTGTTGAGTACAAAGTAACCGATTAACAAATATATAAGGAAATATCGAAAACTGTAACACGTATATTATATTAACAAGTAAAGATTACGAATTAATTTTTACTTTTTAAACAAACGGCTTCCGAACAAATCAAATTTGAACGATAAAGGAGCACAAAAGCTAACGCAGGGTGACCGTGCAATAAATATATTAATTTACTTTACATATATCTTGATAACATTTCAATGACGTATTATTATGAGACAAAGAGAAAGAAGAATCTTTTCGTGACGGACATTTGTTATTATAAATATTTTGTTGACGACGATTTGTAAGTAGCGGTTAACATGTTTGATTTGTGATACTGAGAATGACCAGATATATGGTCGAAACGTTTACCAAGATATATGTAAAGTAAATTAATTATTTTGTTGTTCAAAGTTCCTTTATTGTTCAAATTTGAATTAATTTTTAGATAATAATTTATTGGAATATCTCCTAGGAATTTCTTGGATTTATTAAATTTCTGTTTCGTACATTTGATTCTTAAATTTCGTTATATACTATTTATTTATTTATATGACAAAAGTTTGATTGTATTAATTGAAATTCTGATTGGAAATCAGATTTTTCTGGTTGAATCGGCAATTTAATTTCAATCTTGGTTTAACTAATTCTTCATCTTTGTCTAATTCTAAGAATTAAAAAAGGATCTAAGAATTAAAAAAAGGTGAAGAACAAGTTGAATCGAGATTAAAATTAATTTACATTGTTAGAAATGGACAATAATCAAAATTTTCTAATTTGTTTTTAATCAGAAACTTTTCTCAGTTATTCAGATAGCTTATACTATTCCTCAGTTAGAAATAATTGAATCAACATCGACCAATCATTTCTGACTGGGTCTGATTATCATGATCGTTAATAATGCTTCTCTGTTGAAAATTATGAATGTTTCTTGACTGGATATGTCGGACAATTGCAGTAATATTGTCTGGGGATATTCACATCGCTCATACAATCAATGAAACGATATCTATCTGCCATGGAATAATCTCTCTCTCTTTCTTTCTTCTTGCTAGAGTAATATCAATATCCGAATAGAACAGATATTCAATTTCGCGAAATACCAGATTAAACCCAGATTTCATCAGGATAAAGTTACCGACGAATTATCATTACAGCAGTGCATGATGTTTAATGTGATACAACTCGTCCGCAAAATTTAGCTAAAAAAACTTTTCTTTAAATAGAAGGAGAAATCTATTTCTATATAGTAGAAGACGAAGTTATTTATATTACTAATAAATGTTCTTCTTTTATATGGCTTATGAAAAAATAGGAGAAACTAATTTTTTCTGGATTCAAATCTAAGAAATCGAAAAAATGTTTTTTCTTCATATATGTATGTACGTGTACGCGTGTATATTTGTTCTAAAACACGAGATATATCCCATTCTATCGCATGCATCGCGGATGAAAGTCTATCTTGCACTAACTAGAAATAGGGCTTGGTGAAACACAGCTGATATAGAATTTAATAGCCTAAGCTTCATACTGGCTGCATTAGTACTGCGATTACTGCGTAAGGGGAGATTTGTGGTTTATGTATAACTCCTCCATATTATGTGTAACTCCGGCGATTAGTATTCGTGAATGTATTAAATTGTTAGCGAATGTTTACCATGTATATTATCGAGACCCAACATCAGGCTATGTTATTGTAATAATAATGTGTGTACCAACATTTTCCACATTTGTTCTAAAATCTCCCACACACAGTGTTCTCTCTCTCTGTTCTGTGAAAGATTACATTTTTCTCAAACTATTTTACGTTACATATACAATGCACTAGTATTTAAAAAATTTTTTAATTAAAAATTGTTCATTAAGAGGTTTTGTGTTTCCATCCTTTCTTATCTTTTTAAATAAATTTCTTATTTTTATATACATTTTTTTAACAGCTTCTTTGTAAGCCTTTTTTACTTATCGAAATATTCGAATAATATAAAAAATTTGCATATAGAATTCGGGAAGTAAACGGATTGGATTATTCTGCAATCGGTCACGCGTCGACAGTGATTCTATCTCGAAAAGTACAAACGTTCGAAAGTCACGGATTTTTTGAAGCCTCCTGGTGTCGCGAGATACGCTTCGTTTAACGTCAAACTTTGTAAACGGCGGATATCGTTAATTCTGTCACGGTATTCGCCGGTTTTGTGAACGATATTTTTCTCTTCATGCATTTTAATTTGGTGACCTTCCATCATATACGCGTGCGCTCGTTTTAATTCATTCCTTTTGTTCCGTGACCGGATCTATCATTGTTCTCTCTCTCTCTCTCTCTCTCTCTCTCTCTCCTCTCTCCTCTCTTTCTTTTTTTCTCTGCCGTTGTTGTTCATATTCGGCCTGTGCAACGGTAGTCGTGCATTGTTGCATGTATCAACTCTTTGACGGTTTTGCTAAGTGAAGTATACCGGGCGAGCAATTTGCCAGAATACACGCGTGAAACGCTGCATTGTGATGAATGCATCGTCCGATAAATATTTATTCGTATCAGAATATTTTAGCAGAGTTCGGTACTTTATAATTGAGAATCAGTGCCGGTTCTTTAACACGGAGGCATGTTTTCAAGGATTGCTGTAATACTCTTGGATGCATTATATAGTATATATATGTATATATATATGTATTTTAGTTTACTAATTTCTTTTTCATCTTCCGTGTAACCTCGGTTTTTTTTAACACGGAGGCGCATTTTCAAGAAGTGCTGTAATATTCTTGGATGCATTATTTCAGTTTGTTAATTTTTTTCTCATTTTCTGTAAACCTTTTTCGATTTCTTTCTCGTCTATTCTTGTATCATACGGAAACGTTACATTACAAAATAATAAAAAAGTTCAGCCACAAAATTCTTTTGTGTGCTTATTAAATCATTACCCGGGTAGCAAGCTGATATTTTTTATCGTCATTTTAATGTAAAAATGATATTAAAAAAGTCAAACTGACGATGAATGACTTAAAATAACATCAAAACAGTCTATTTAAGATGTAACAGTTAGTTACATCTTATTAAATACCAAAAACCACAAAAGGTTTTCATGTGTTGATGAATTGAAAACAGTTTTATTGACCTAATTAGAAGAATTTAACCGTGGAAAGATGCGCGACTATTATTGATTCGTTCTCTTCGTAATCAAATTTTTTTATCATTCTGTATTTTAATACGTTGAATACCATGAAAATCATTTAATTCAAAATTCCTCAAAGAATACAATATTTTATCAATTCCCGAATCATTTCACATTTTGCATACATTAATATACATTCGCATAATTATTTATTTTTACACAAACTCTTAAAGGTTTTATCGAAGCTAAAAGTGGCTATTTAAATATTAATTGTTATTTTTGGTATTTAATAAAATATAATTAACATATTTTAAAGTTTGTTTTTTTTGTAGATATACATTATTAATGATTTAATAAATACAAAACTTTGTGACCAAACTTTTTTGTCACCCTATGTTTTAGTATGTTCGAATGTCATGGAAATTGTTTAATTCGAAATTCGTTAAAATATCTGTACAATATCCTATCAATTTTCAAATCACTTTACATTTTACATACATTAATATACATTTGCATAATTTATTTTTACACAAAGTGCATAATAACGCGTGAAAATCAAAGGTAATATTCATACACGAATCATCTATATCCATTACTTAACATATTTATGCACCGCGCGTGCACATAGAATTACATACGCGCGCAGAACGTAGATTTCCCGTGCACTCGTAAAAGTCGGCAAAACGCACGAGCGTTCTTGCTCGCATTATCGTGGCCTGGCGTACTATACTCTACTGTGGCGTATTTGCGAGCAACCTCGCTTCTCTCGGCCAGTGACATAATGCAAAATGAACCAAGATTTACATCGCACTCGGCCATCGTTTTCATATGCGGCCGATTGTCCGCCGCTTCGTATTTCGTATCAGATATGCGGGAGCGCTCGAATTTGCTCTGTGTTGCCGGCTTCGTGCTATTTAATTTTCGCCTGGTGCAATTATCCGCCGGACACTCCACGCATAGTCGCGTCGCTCGTAAAATATTTGCCGTTGTGCGCCGATTTCACGCGAGAAATCGTCTCTCTCGTGACGAGTGACGAGGTCAAATTGTAGAGACATTACCAAAATTCCTCTCATGCGCAGAATGCTAAGTGGATTTTTTTTTCTATGATTATATTATGTTAATATGATTCTAAAAAAATAAAATTCATGAAATTATAAGGGATAAGCAAAAATTCCGAATTTTTTATTTTAATAATTTTTCATGTGTTTATTTCTATCGAAAATTGAAAAAAAGAAAAATTTATAAATTTTCTGGTCGCTCTAAATTTTGATAATCTTTTTTTTCCTTTTTTGAAACAGCGTTTCGCGCGGGAATTAGGGTATTGTAATTATAATAAATTGTGTGTTCACAGTTCTAATATAAAAAAATAATATATAATTTTACGAAGAAATCAAAAGAATAAATAGATTAAAAAATATTAGTTACTGTGCGAATGAAAAAAAATCTTTTATTCTTTTTTTACACTCACATACGTCGCACGCTTGCTTTCGGAGAGAAATCTCCGATAGGAGGATAACAAATATCTGATGATTTTTTTTAAAAAGACCATCCGAATAGGTAATCGATATTTGGCAGAACAGTCAAATCTTCAATGCATGGACTTTTGAGCTCCAGCGGAGCACTTGTCGAAAGCTGGCAATCGTGATCATAACTCACAAATTATTTTGATCAATGTTATTATTATCTACATAACTGTATATAACTAAATATACTAACGACGGAGATTTTATGTTCTAACGTATCTATATTCTTTCATGAAAAATATTCGAAAACGTAGGAAATATTTTGGCTAAATATCGTGGATGCACATATAACGATAAATTCTTCGATTAAGTGTTAATATATCATAGCAACTCTGGCGCTCCAGTTTGCGGAACCATTATAATCGCCATTGTTATTAGAAAATTATTTAACAAGAGAGACACGAATTCCCATCTAAGCCGGGAATATTGGAAAATATTATAGGAGCTATTGTTAATAAATATCGTTAACATAAGCCAATAAATTTTGGTGTTCCACAATTCGCGAAATTATTCTAGTTGCAGTCATCAGTGCTGTGAAATTATACTAGCTAATAACAGAAACATGAATTCCCACTTACAATTAAATCTCATTATATACAGTACCAATAAATAATTAAAACTATTATTAGTGATTATTGCAAGCGTACTAATACAGCTACATATAAATTAACACGAACTTTTGGCTTTAAATCAATATTATATGTATACATTTACTAATTGTCCAGACAGTGCGCCATTATATCGATGATTTCTTCAAATTATTGTTCAAATTAGGTTCATAATTAATTATCCAAATATAAATATAATCTTATTACTGTCATAATGTTTGCGTAATCACAATTTTTAACATCTAAACAATAGTTTGAAGAAATCGATATAATATGCACTGTCCGGATAATTAGTTATATAATTGTGTAGCATATTATAGTGTATATATAAATTAGTATAAATTTTAGCTTTAAACTAATGCTGTAATGCATATTAATGTAACAACATATAAATTAACATAAATTTTTAACTTTAAATCAATAGTCCGTTAAAAACTGCAAACTATGTTATATCACATTTTATTGGATAAGTTCGAGATCGTTTTTTTTTCAATTTTCGATAGAAGCAAACACGAAGAATTATTAAAATAAAAAATTTGAAATTGCTATTTCAAATCTCTCTTGTCATTCCATGCATTTTATTGTTTTTAGAATCATATTGATATAATATAATTCTAGAAAAAAAACCCATTTAGCATTGCGTGTGAGAATTTTGGTAACGTCTACAATTCAGCTTTGTCACTCGAGATTTTACTGATGGATACTGGCCGTATTGTGGCATGTCGTCGCGGGAGTCATTAACCAGGAAGAAGAAGAAGAGATTTTACTATTTTATCAGAGTGTCGGAGATTGATCTAAAAAGCCGGAATCTCCGGTAGAAAATCGGAAAACTAGTAATTGTGATAAAGCCGCAGCACAGACTCTTGCATAACGCATAATGCATAGTGCATAAGGGAATCAACCAATCGAAATTCTTCTTTTCCATGGAATGGAAGGAAAGGGAAGATTCTGATTAGTTGATTCGCTTATGCACTATGCGTTATGCAAAAGTCTGTGCTGCGGCCTATACACTCGAGCATCACTGCGTAATCGCGCTGTAACGTTTTTCTTGCACTAGCAGGCGGTGATTCTCATCGTACAGTACCGGGCGGTCAGCCGGATGGATGACCAAATGCAAAATGGACGAAGATTTGCATCCGAACTGGCATTGCTTTACGCGCTACCGGGTGCGTCCGTCGGGGCGTTGCGTTGGTGGGTTCACGCGGGATAGGTGAGGACGGCGCGACGAGAGTCCTCTCGTTCGATTATGCGAACGTTCGTATCGTCACGGATGATGAGCGACGCGGCATAATTTCACGGCTTGCACGTGATGCTCCAAGTTGTGAGCACAAAGGTCGATAGCTTTGTCGACGGGGAATGGGACGATTCGTTTTGTTATGCCAGGCCTTCTCTCGAACTTTGACCTGATTTTGATATAGGTATGAGCGATGTAACAGCACTACTCGAAATGTATGAAAAAATATCGAAAGCTGACTGTTACAAAAAACAATGAAAATTCGTTCAAGTTGATTACTTTGTTTGCAGATTATGTTTCTAAATCAATCAATTCCACGGCAACTTAATAAAATTCGCTGTTTTCGTTATAAATTTTTATTTTGAGTTTTGTTAAAAGTACGTACGGAAAGAAAGAGTTTGCCAAAATATCTAAAAATTTAATTAGATACAGATTTAAAAATAATTTTGTTTGAAGAACGATTTTGTTGAGATATCTAAAAATTTAGCTAAGTACAGATCTGAAAATTTTATTATATTATCAAAATAATTATATAGAAAATTCAATCATAACGAACCAAAAAATTTTGGTATTTTAGCAACCAGCTTGAACGTCCTACACAATTACTTCGATGGTTCAACAAAGCTATTTTTTTAGATTTATATCTAATTAAATTTTCAGTGATTTCAGCAAAATGGTTCTTCTCGTGTAAAGTTCACAAGTTGTAAGTTATGGCTGCATTAGATGAAATAACAACTATAGAATCAGTTATGGCATCGGTATCAGGTCGTGGAAAATAACGTTTACGTAAACGTTTCTTTAAGGCAAACCTTTAGTATTATTCTATCCACGATACAACGTGGGACATCTCCTGGGGTAACTTCCGGTAACTTCGGGCATTACGCGATATCCGTCCGTTGTTTTATCGAAAGTTTGTCGCGTCAGCGATCCGTGAGGGAAGTTACAATCGGTTCGGAAGAGGGAAACATATCCCATTGCGTCTTTCTTTCTGAAAGTCAAACAACAGCCTGAGCCGTGGTGTGCGGCCGAGAACGAAACTTTTCGACGATAAATCGATATTCGTTCTTTGAAATGCGGCGGGCAGTATTCATCCGCGATGTTTCCCGTGTTTCCGTATTAGACGCTTCGACCTCTCTCCTCGCGAAAAGTTTCTCTCCTAGAAACTAGGTAGTGGAATTTGCGAGCTACATCCGGAGAAGGATGACTCTCGTCTGTTTTTCTTTCTCCTTACTCCAACTTCCCGCTGTTTGCTCCCTGTAGAGAGGACGGTTCGTTTCCGGGGACTATTTACTTTTAATAATAGCACGAGAAATCGAATACCAATTTTGAATATACCCACCGTACTCTTTCTTCATCACCAAGATAAGATCGTCTATACGCGAAATTGAATTTCCAATTCAATTCTCTCTACAACTCGTAATATCACGCGGCATATTTTTTTATATGACGTGTTACTCAGATTATTGCGTGTACTTCGAATTTTTTCTTTTAAGCTTTTTTTCTTATCTTCTATTCTTGTATTTTCTTTAAGAAGAAGATTTGTCTTAAAATGAGATATTAATTTTTATGTTTGCTTTTACGTAATATTGTAATGATAAATTGATTTGACGGTTAAACTGACAAGATGAACTTGCAATGTGCTCAGCGAGTTCATGTTTATCGCAAAAAACTCCCATGTATTCACGATAAAGTTTTATCAAACTATTCGCCGCATTGAGCGATCTTTTTGCTATTAATGTGATTTTCTATGGCGCCACGTGCGACAGGATAGAATCTACAAACTGTTCGCCCATTTGTCAGGTTTGGCGACGTCCAAAAAAGTATTATGGACAAATACGTCTTTTATGTTATCTCTCTCATCTCTCCTTTCCAAGCAATCATTTCGCCATCAGCGAGATTTTCTTGAAAATAGGCGGATTGGTGCAAATGTATCGTGCTACAATTTTCAATATCGCAAGCAAGAGTTTTGAAGACAGGATTTTGTCCTGGAATTTTTTGCTTGATGTTCTCAAATTGAAAATCGTATTTTTAAAAAAATTGCGTATTACATTGAATAAATTTATTTTGCAGCAAGAGTTAGCAACATTAATTATTGCTAAAATAATAAATAAGATAAATGAGATTGTTGAACAAATTGAGTAACATAAATGATTGTGCAATAAAATGTTGCAATGATAAAATATAGTTTGTTTTTTAGTAATTTTTTAATAGTTAAAAATTCATCGGGCTCTCGTTTGTAAATTTATATTAAATTCTAAAAAAAATTATGTGTATATTTTCTAATGTAAATGTTCCCTTTTTTTTTTACTAAAAAATGGTTATATTACATATTATGTATGTAAATGTCCTATCACTTAAATGTTTGACCTAATTAGTTTTGCATAACTCTTTGTACGTTTTTTATTTATCTTTCGCATAAATTGCAGCATCATCACGAGAAATGTATTCTAAGGATACAATATTATTTAATATTTTTAAATTTTTAATGATCTATCTAAAGCTTGCTGTGCAAATGCAATTGTAAACAGAAACTCGAGTCTGATACAATCTCTCTACGAACAGCATCGTGCGTTCTCGCGTGTAACGCTTTCATTAGACGGATTATTATCTGTACCGGATATATTGCGAAACACGTTGAATAGCCTTTGTCACGTAGTTTTCGTTGTGCAGGCTTTCATTGATTTAAAACGTTCCAGTGAATTCGTGGCAGCAGTCCGAGTTGAGCGACGGATGAAAGGTGGAAAATGTAATTGATTTGATCATAAATTACTTATAATTCGAATGAGAATTTCAGTGTGAGCAAAGCGTTTTTGAATTTTTCATGCGATTACGCGCTAGTGCCGCGTGACGCGAAATTTATGAAATGTTGGCATGAATAAACAATGATTTCCTCCTCCTCTGTTAATATGAAGTCAGCAGTGTTTTTTATCTTGTTTTTGTAAAACGTGGAGAAATATGTAAAACGCGGCGAAACGAAGCTCGCGTAATGTTTTAATCCGATCATCGTCCGCTTCAGCATAGCGATGCGATTATTAAATTTATGTGTACCACACGCGCACACCTCTCGCGAAGTTTCGAAGTTGAAAGAGGGAAAAAAATATGGATTTTCCTCAAATTGGAGAGAATCGTGTGCGCTCTCGGGACTAATTGCGAAGTTTGAAAAATCAATGACATTCAGAATTTTTCAGAGCACACGGCACACGCACACATACACAGAGCACACATTTCACAAATTTCAAATATCCTAGTTGCGAGATGTCGGAATATTATAACATGAGAGTCGCTCAGTCTGAGTACCGCGAGAAAAATCTGGAGATCTAAAAGTTCAGTGATTCTAAAATTAAACGAATTATAATGATAAAGTATTCCATTAGGGAAATGAAAAAGTTAAAGTGCAGACTCCGTTCAACGTTTGGCATTCCCATTATTTTCGTTTATTCTCGGCAGACATTTGACATGTCGATACGATCGATCGGGCCTTGACACATCATCCGGCGACTTGTTACTCGGACTTGTTACTCAGACCTAATTTGACAGCGAATACGATGGACAGGGGATAGGACAGTGAAACGAGTAGGAGAGACAGGCGATCATGCAATTAATGCGACGAGTTTAATAAGTGTGAAACGCGTCGTTGAAATACGCGCTCGAAATTTGATTTCGCTTATGATCGCCTTGGTATTTGGCGCTAATTAAAGCACTAATGAAGATCCTTAGAGCCAACGATCGGTCTCACGAAATCCGAAACACGCACTTCCTTCTTTCACCCTCTTCCTGCGCGAGAGCACCACCCTTGTATTCTACCCTTCGTCGTTCACTTTCGAGTGGATCCAAGAAAGATGGATGACCATAGAATGAAAATCAAGCCTATACACGCGATGAGAAACACGTACATATATATACAGGGTGTTCTTAAAAGAGTAAAACTTAATTCTTGAAAAAATGATCAAACTCTGATCGAACTTCGATCTTTTTTACAAAATTGTTTTTTTAAATAAAAATTTTTCCTTGAGATCTTTGTATTTGCAAGTTTGTTTAATAACGAAGATTTGAATGCTATAAACGATATTTATAAATCTTAAAAATAAAAATAAATGTAGAAATTAAATTTTTTTTAATTAACTTGAAGTAAGCTTAATATAATAAAATATATTATTAATATTTTTGATTACAGTAAAATATTAATATTATAACTTTATGAAATAAAAATATTTATAAAAATAATTAAATTTATATTTCGAGAATAGATTTTACAAGTCGAATCTTTTTGGGACACCCTGTATGAGGATACATTCGACGTCGCGTGCTGGCGCTTAGCTCGTTAAATAAATCATACAATACACAAATAAAGAGCTTTGTTTTAAGACAAGGGTATCTTCGAGGGAACGGTATTCTTAACGCGAAGTTGATTACCTCGGCGATAAGGGTGGAAGGCGTCGGAAGAAATCTTGAAATAAGGATCTGCTTATGACCGTATATAAGGAATCTGTTCTATTACGAAGAAAATTTATTTCGAGGCATTTCTTTAACTTAGTTGGCAACTTAAGTATAACCGACCTCTGGAAATAAATTACTGAAAGCATAGAATTTATTTTACACGAAAATAGAGTTTGTTCTTTATCGTGTCTTTTCATTGTAATTTGTAATACACTGTGTGCATTACTTAATTTTAATCAAGAGGTGTATAATCGAGCATAATTTTCGCTTTTTTATTAATTTTCTCTATTGTTACTTTCTATATATTATTACGATGGCATGTTCATCATTTATGTTTTTCTTCAATTCAAAATTCTCTTTTGTGTTCTCTTTCTTTCTCTCTTCCTCTCTTTCCCTCTTTCTCTTTTACTCTCTTTTCTGTACTTTCTTGTATATTCACGTCTGTGAAGCTAGCATATCATATATCAGCATCGCATAAAATGACACCAGTTCTGGTCGCATCCACAATAGTTCTACAGTTCTATATCGGTTTTATCAATAGTTCTATCGAATTACGTCCAGAAACAACGATTTAAAAAATGAGATGCCAACTTTCCATCTTACCATCCAGCATCTCACCGGATTTCGAACGTATGAGGTGTAAAGTACAAGAATCCAAAGAGTTCTATCGTTAAAACTTAATACATCAATAGTTCTGGCTATAAAACCAAAAAAATTGTCCTAAAACGTACATATTAACACGTACAGGTGATATCCTGGACGACTCGAAAGAGTTCTGATTATTTTATTGCAGTTTTAATGTAATTCCGACATCGTATGAGTGTTTTCTAAAGAGTTCCGACGATAAACATTGCTAGAAATTTTTTAAATAATTTTTATAGCCCGAAAACGATACAAATTAACACGTACTGGTGATATGCTGGCCGAATAGCAAGAGTTCTGATTATTTTATTGCAGTTTAAATGTAGTTTCGACATCGTACGAGTGTTTTCTAAAGAGTTCCGGCGATAAACATTGCTAGAAATTTTTTAAACAATTTTTATAGCCCGAAAACGATACAAATTAACACATACAGGTGATATGCTGGCCGAATAGCAAGAGTTCTGATTATTTTATTGCAGTTTAAATGTAGTTTCGACATCGTACGAGTGTTTTCTAAAGAGTTCCGGCGATAAACATTGCTAGAAATTTTTTAAACAATTTTTATAGCCCGAAAACGATACAAATTAACACGTACTGGTGATATGCTGGCCGAATAGCAAGAGTTCTGATTATTTTATTGCAGTTTAAATGTAGTTTCGACATCGTACGAGTGTTTTCTAAAGAGTTCCGGCGATAAACATTGCTAGAAATTTTTTAAACAATTTTTATAGCCCGAAAACGATACAAA
>NW_017298332.1:660773-723203 GCF_001594075.2 Trachymyrmex cornetzi
AGCAATGTTTATCGCCGGAACTCTTTAGAAAACACTCATACGATGTCGGAATTACATTAAAACTGCAATAAAATAATCAGAACTCTTTCGAGTCGTCCAGGATATCACCTGTACGTGTTAATATGTACGTTTTAGGACAATTTTTTTGGTTTTATAGCCAGAACTATTGATGTATTAAGTTTTAACGATAGAACTCTTTGGATTCTTGTACTTTACACCTCATACGTTCGAAATCCGGTGAGATGCTGGATGGTAAGATGGAAAGTTGGCATCTCATTTTTTAAATCGTTGTTTCTGGACGTAATTCGATAGAACTATTGATAAAACCGATATAGAACTGTAGAACTATTGTGGATGCGACCAGAACTGGTGTCATTTTATGCGATGCTGATATATGATATGCTAGCTTCACAGACGTTGTATATTCATCAAGCGTTTATTCGTAATGTAATTGTAGAATATAATGAATTATAAATTAGAGGAAAGCCGCCTATTATGAGATAGGCACCTAGTATGAAATAGCAGCGTTTCTGCTAAACTAATAAACGCTATCTATTGATTCCACCATGAATTTATTACTCTTGGATTGAAAACTATATTTATTAGAAAATTCATTATTAGATCATGCCTGTAGTTATTGTAAAAAAAGATTTTAGAATTTGGATGTCTTTAAGTTTTATTGAGATGAGCATTTAAACCTTGTTTATTATTTAATAGATAAATATTTGGCAATAAATTCTTCATGCAGTGATAGAGTAAGGTCGTACTAATAGAAAAATATGGGATATGTTGAATTGTTTAATTACAGAAGTTTGGTGATCGTAAACCCATAAAGCGTGGAAATCATAATATGAGATACTCAGGGTATTTCTAATATGAAAAACCCATGCTCCTATGTTATAGTGAACATCGTTGCTAAAGAGTAAATGTTATTGTACAATAATAAAAAAAACAACTGGAATGAACGTCGAATGCCTATATCTGCAATGCTTGATTTCAACTACCTGAAAATGAGTTCTGGGTATAATCTGTCGCATGCATATTTTTCGCGCACGCTGACTGTGTTTGTTTGTATTTTAGAAACATTAAATAAAGTTTTTTAATTGCAATACTGATTTACTTTGCGTTTTATTATCGATTTCTCGAGACATCTCATATTAGGAGCACAATTTTTTGACTTTGTGATTTGCCCACTTTTTACATTTCTTTAATTAAAAAAAAAAATGGAATTTTTGAATTAAATTTTATGTAACGATATTTTAAAGCTTATTAAATACCCTTCAAAATGACCTATTATTTTTTAAAATTCTGCCTATAGACTTCTAGCATTTACTCAAAATGAACTCGATATCTCATAATAGGGGCTTTTCCTCTATATATCGAAGGCGAACAAAAATGGAGCTCTTAATAAAGTTTGTGCAAATTATTTATACATTGTTTACATATTATATTATGAGTGGCAAAAAGCTGGAATTTCTTATAAGATCCAAAAATTTATATATATAATAGAAAGAAAAAGTTTGGAACATTTACTTCTCTAATTATTATTTAATATTTTAATATAATTTATTTGACATAAATATCTATTAACAAAAATAAAAAAATATGTATAATTTCTATTTGATATATTTTACAAATTTATTTTTTTTAATGACAATTTTGTATAATGTTCTTCTTTCCTGCAAATTTTTTTTATGCAAGAAATGAAGTATTTTGAAGAGTTCATAATACTTAATTTTTGTGTATTAATATTTCAATTATATATTATATATACATATTACTATCTTTCTTTCATGCATCTTGCAATCCTCTCCATTCTTGTTTATCTCAAAATTGAGTAAATTCCATACATTCAAATTTTTACATTTGTTTGGTCTTTATTTTACGTCTCTTAATGGGCGATTCGTTGGCCACCGAATACTGTTAAATTTCGATTATCGACAAAGGGAACGTTGGGAGGTGAAGCTAACACTGGGTTCGTGTATGTATCGCATGGACGCGACAGAGCCAACGAGGGTTAGCAATCAATTCTCTTTTGCCGAATTAGTCCGACAATAAAACTCCTGGTTTCTCTCCTCACTGCCCTTTCCCCGTTCATACCATCCGCATCCCTGCATCGTGTTGCAGGTACACGTAGCAAGGTAGCGAAGAGTGCGGGTGGGAGCCGAGCACTGAAAATTCTCTGTGATTCGGCGGAATTGATTAGTCCACCGTGCCGCTTTCGCGTATTTATGCAGGCCGCCTAGTCGTTACCGCTCGTGATTTCAGTTTGCATACGAGCCGGACTAATGCACGTACAAACGCGGGCGTGAGCCCGCCAGATTATTCGCTCGTGACGATTAACAATACCGAGCGGCCGGGCTCACCCTATGGGACAAGCCCGAAGTAGTCCTCGTTGCCCGGCATTCATCGTTCCCCCTCTCGCTCCCAGATTGATGGAATGTCATTGATGGAATGTCGTACGATGCGACCCGGATATCGATCGCGTGTGCGAAATGCGTAAAATGTCTCTGGAGCGAGTCAGATTGACGTCACTTCTAATTTAAACTGGAGCATTACGAAATTTTCGATATCCAGTAATTTATATATCTTGGAATAGTTTTATTTTAATTGCTCTCCATTTTATGTGAAATTCTTTTTTATTTTTTTTTCTTGCCGGAATAGACATTAGACAGTAAATATATTCGTTTTTAATTGCTATAAATTTTTCAATCAATCGATCTTCATCGATTTAGATTTTGCTGTTTCTATAATAAATTTTGCATTTCTGTAAAATTATATCAAAAACTGTATATGATGTTATAATAAGAAAGTTATTTGCCAATTATATCATATTATAAATTATTAAACACATCTTTATTGTTGTATTATTAACATATTTAATATTAGAGGAAAGTCGCCGATACTGACATAGGTCTCCTAAAGTGACACCCCCTTATTTTTCGGAAACTAACTATTGCACTTTATTAATACTAATAAAATCATGATCTGTTTAGCTAATTAAAAAAGTACAAACTCATAATTCGTAAGTTTGAGGCTTGTTTCTATGTCAAATCAGCTAAAAACGAATTCTACAAATGCGAAAATAAAATTCTTACGATTTTCTTTTGCAAATTGTGAGATTTAAATAATAGTGACTATATTATTGATAATATTACGTCATTTTAAATACTTGTAGTTTCCGAAATAAGTTTTATTTATATTATTTTTTCTCTTAGTCTTTTCATAATACGATTTTTAATTTAAAATTGGGGTGCAGCGTAAACCGCCACACCCGTCCGTAAAACAGACCATGAGCTAACTTAATCTTTATAATGTTGCTTTATAGTGTCAAATAAGTCTATTGGAGCTGAAGGCAATCGTGCATATATGGAACAACTCTAGAAAAACTATCGCGTTACATATTTGCATCTTGCAGAACAGCATCAAGTAAATATGCATATAATTCAATAAAAATGTTTTATAACGAAATAAAATGATTCTAAAAATCTTATATATATTCACTTATAGGTACTTTATACAGATAATTCCTGTAAAAGAAAAAGAATAGGAATACGTAGCATTACTGCCTACTGTGTCAGTTTTGGAGCCCATTTTGTCAGACGCTCATTTTTGCTTACCTTACGAAAAAATTAATTATTGAAAAATTGCAAATAATATTATAAAAACTGCTTATACTATCTGATAGAAGACAGTTTTCAGTTTGTAATTACGTTTTTAAAGTTTTATTTTTATCTTTTGTTTAAGAAATATTGTCTTAAAACGAAGTGGTATGTTGGTATCGGCGACTCTTTCCTCTATATAATATAAATATAATATTATTTAGGATATATTACTGAGCTATATTGTTCTATGATAAATGAGTAATCATAATAAAGAAATTATTTGACAGTATCTAAAGATACATATTTTTAAACGTGTGAGTTTCTGCTACCTGAATTATAGTACAAATCGCTTTTAGGAAATTGCTCTCAATAAGTTTGTCGCGTTGTTTGAAATCTCCCAAAATTTTTGCATTTAAAACGAGAAAAAGCTATTCTTTTCGTTGAAAAAAGAAAAAGCGAAGATTCTAAGTGCAAAAAGTGCCACACGAACAGATTTAATAGTTCCATTTTAATAATCAACGTTTCGGAACATAAAGCACAGAACTCCATATTTTAGAGACCCGTTAAGCTTCTTTCAAGAAATAAATAATTGTTTTCGCTAACTGCCGATACGAATATTAATATAAACGATAACGTAGCTGCGAATCGTATTTTAAATCGGATATTATTATTTTTCGGCTATTATTTTATCGATCCCGTTGCGTGACGTCGACGGTATTATTATTATTATGGCTGTCATGTACAAAAGGCGGAACA
Source organism: Trachymyrmex cornetzi (assembly GCF_001594075.2). Lineage (NCBI taxonomy): Eukaryota > Metazoa > Arthropoda > Insecta > Hymenoptera > Formicidae > Trachymyrmex > Trachymyrmex cornetzi. Next base: position 665,135 of record NW_017298332.1, read on the forward strand.
AGGCTGTCGGATTATTCGCCAGCAGAAATCGACATCCCCAGGTGATCGAATTCCCATCGGTGTGCATTGTTTTCGTTCGCGATAGCGCGTCGGTTGATCGAAAATCAACCGTATGCCGGACGCCAACGATTTGCCATCCGTCGATTTGCTAAATGTTTACGCGCACTTATTATCGCCGCAAGCGAAATCATAAATATTACTGTTAAATCCAGCTGTTTGAAATCGGAATTTTCGCTGTTGGTAAACCGGATGAATACTTTCTATCTCGATAAATTGCTGCTATAATCGTTATTATTATTGTCTGAATCGATGCGAGGCGACCGCGTTAAAGCGTTAACGAACAATTAACAATTCAGAATATTGTAATCTCTCTATGTGTCACGTTTTATCTTGCGAGTATTCCTCTGTTGATGTTTTAGTTCTATTTTAATTGGACAATCAAATCGAATTAAGAGAATTTGCGAGAATATTATTTATGAATAATACTGGCTCTATTAAATCGAAACGAATAATTTCGAGAATTTAATAACTGATTATTTATACAAAAGCAAAACCTAATAAAATAATTAACAGTTGTAAAATAATAGTTACACATGTATATGTCAGAAACAATACTTTATTTTAATGATACGTCAGAAACGATATTTTTATTTTATGATTTTTGTATATAGATCAATTATATGTATAAACATATAAATTTATAAGAATATGTAGAATTAAATCAACTATATTATCTATTTTGTATAAAAATTTTGCATGTTTCAAATATTCTTTTATAACTAATTAGTTCTTTTATAACACTAGTTCATTAAGTTCTTTTTATTTCTCTTTCTCTAATAATGTATATTGTTAAACTTTTGCAAATCTTTAAAAATGATTTTTGTTTCTTCTGAGTGATTGATAATACAAAACTAGATTCTTGCGTTAAAAGCTTCTTTCATTGTTATTTGATAAACGATAGTCTCTTTGAAATTTCGAGCTTTCAAACGGAACCCTCGGGAGTACTTCTTATGAATTTTGCGCAGTCAGCATGTAGAGTCCGTGAAATCGAGACTGAATGAAAACGCAAGAGAGGCGATATCTGCTAGTACAGTTTCCAAGTTTCATACATTTAAGTACTCGCAAATTTCGGGTTTTCCAATTGTCTTCGAGCTTACGGATGATAACGGAGAATGTTGGGTCGGCAAGAAGGCGCAAGCGGAATATTTGAAATTCGATACGAAGACACTACGAGACAGCGTCATAAAAAGAATCTCTACTCTGTTTCCAATAAAAGTGGACTTAGTTTTTGCGGCATATAGCCAGTTTTTCGTAATCTTCCACCAATTGTTGGCAACCAGCCGATATCTTGACTGGTTCACTCTAATTTTGGTTTTTTGTATTTTATTCTCTCTTACTTTATGCATTATTTCATTCCTTGCGATTCTTCCGACATGTAGAATTTGAGAATAATTACGCTTTCACGGCTGTTATCTTTAAAGATACTAGTCTATTGGCATTAGTAATGGACAAGAACACGGCGATAACCCATAAATCTTCTGAGAATAATTAATTAATATTCATTAAACTAATTGACAGCGGACGTTGAAGATGCACAGAGAATATTAAGCCCACTTTTTGACTTAATTCTGGAGGAAATTTACGAAACCTCAGGCGACATTTGCACAATGTCTTAGATAACAATCGAAACCGAAATTCTAATAATATAATAACTCTTAATAACTTTCCACATTTGCCATGTAAAAGCATACTATTGGACGTTACTTGTGCACGCGATGGAAATAAATCTGTGATATTATAAAATTATAGAAATTTATGGTCAGTGGTTGTCATATCTAATTATAGTAATAACATTAATTAGATATGACAACCATTGACTCAAATTTCTATAATTTTATAATATCACAGATTTATTTCCATCGTGCGCACAAATAATGTCCAATAGTATGCTTTTATATGGCAACCGTGGGGAGTTATTAAGAGTTTATATTATTAGAATTTCGATTTCTATTGTTATCTAAGACATTGTGCAAATGTTGCTTCAGGTTTTGTAAATTCCCCCCAGAATTAAGCAAAAAAGTGAGCTTATTCTCTGTACATCTTCAACGTTCGCTGTCAATTAGTCGGATATATCTAAAGGATATGCTCGTCCTGGCACGTTCATGTCAAGTTTCCGTCGTAAATGGAAGTTGAGCATGAATACCAATGGTTATGTAATAGCGAAGGATAAATTTCGAATGAGTTGCAGAAATTATTAAGAATAGGGCAGCTAAATTATTTGAATCGTACAGATTTGATGTGTTTCAGAAATATGTAATTAATCAAATATATGATATCTCTAATTGTCTTGATTATGTATTCTTTTATATCATGCCTATCCAAAACTTAATTAACGAGATAAACACTTTGAGACAGAGAGAAAATAAACAGAGTAGATGCTAGAACTCGGTCCAATGACTGAATGTTCTAATTTCCTTTGTTTTCTATTTGTTTCGCTTAACGAGACGACGGTAGCGTTTAGCTAGCAAGCTAAGGTTTGAACAGACCTGTGTATCCTCTGTAATTTAAATTCTTATTAGCAACGCTATGTAAATATGTTATATTAATATTCATAGTTTTGAATAAATTAAATTTAAAATATAGAATTTTTTATGTTATCAATTTAGTTGTATATATAATTTAATTTCTAAATTTTGTGATACAATTTATGTTTATGTATGATAATTTCTATATATGTTAAAATTTGCATCGTCTAATATCGTTATATAATGAGAAAATTATTTAAATAAACTTACGTTTCGAAACTAGACAAAAATATTTTGCAAATAAAACTTTACGTTACGCATACAATATTTAATTAGTAAAAATATACTTATGTATGAATTTAGGACCTTACTGCTCCAGATTCACACATAAGTATATTCTTACTAATTAAATACTATATATTCATAAAATGTCAAAGTAATTATTAGAATAGTAGAGCAATTATAGTATGAGTAAGTGCGCTAAGTGCTATAGGCGTGTAAACGAAGGATTCCAAGTTCGAATTTCGGTCTACACCGTTAATTTTTTCTTCTACACTAAGTAGGAAGAATGTTTTCGTTATCCATACTAACTAAAAAGAATGTAAATAAAGTTATATTAACAAACTTACAAGCTCACAAACGTTAATCAATATAAATATATGTCATGATATCTATTTTTAAGAAGTTTTTATTTATTTTTTCAGATACTCGAGCTGTAGTAAAATGTGTACAACAAAGTAACAATAATCCAGTCAACGATGATGGAAAATTTTTAGGCAGTGCCGATAAAAGACACGGTAAGTGATAAAATTTTATAATAGCAGATAGTAAAATTTTAAGCGTGTATTTTTACCCATACGATTTTTAGGAGAATATTTTAAAAGCATTAAAATTCAATGTACTTTTCCCCTGTGGCAATTTTGAGTTTTTTGATGCATGGTTGTCTTTATTAAACTTTCAGCTAATCGAATCTTGAATATATTTTTATCGTGCGGAGATGAACGTAAAAATTGACGATCGACAAAGGGCTTTGTTCTCTATATTTTAAATATGTGAATTGAAATGGATTTCTGTTACGTGAAAATTTCAGAGAGAATAGTGCTTATCATCGATTAAATATAATCATCTCTTTTTTTCTTTACCATTATTTTGAACGTTATTCGCCGGCACAATTAATTACATTTCTTGATAATTATCGAGACAATTAGTTATTATTCGCTTTTATCGTGCTCTTCTGTGAAATCGATTACTGTTCATACTTTAAACCCTCATCAAAACGCATTTTGAGCTATTACCACTCGCAAATTGAAGGCTACCGATTAAAATTCCTATGATTTTACATAACCATCAATGATTATTTTAAAGATAGGAAATTTTATTTAAATCTCCTTGCAATATACTGGTCACTACAATATCTTCCTCAAGTTCCGCATTGATCTTACATATCTTTGGAATTCAAATTAGTTTAATAAAACTCATTGTTGCGACTCAGGAAGAAATCCTCCGTGATCGCGTAGGAAACTATTTTTCTTGCCACACCAGACAGCTTTAATATGGTGCACGTGTCGTGCCATAGTATTCATACGTTTTATTCCTTCCCGTGGCGGACGTTATTGTGTGTTTTTCATAAAAATCTGTAGCGCACAAAAGATACCGTCGAGGGTGTCCAAGGATACATAATAAAAATACGTTGGCCGGACGTAGTAAGAGCGAAGAATGAGAAAACAGACGGCTTCGTATAAAACTAAAACATGTACGATCAAATTCCCGATAAAAAGAATTTTCCTCAAATATTACTAAGGTTTCCTCCGTGGTTAACATCATTAAATTGTTTTTAATTTTTATCAGTCTTTTTGATTCAGTAGTGATAAAGAAATTAATGGGATTGTGATATTATCATTCCGATTTCTATTTTCATTATAGCTTCCTGGTATCATTTTTTAAAATAAAGTTTTTATAACATTTATATCTAGCTTAATTTTTATCTATTATAAAGTCTTTTTATCTATTAAAAAGTATTTATCTTACTAGTCAATTAAGTTTATACTAAACTGAATTTATATTAAATTTAAGTTTAAATTTCAAACTTATCTTCATTATTTTATACAGAGTGAATCGGAGTCGTTGAACCAACTTTTTACCCTATATGAGAAAATTATCGACTTTATACCTAATTGAATTATAACGTGTGCAGTCAATTATTTTCTTATAGGGTAAAAAGCTGGTTCAACGACTCTGATTTATCCTGTATATTATATTTTATATTATCATCTCAAAATTATGAGAGTATTTTTGCTATATAATATATTTTGCTTATCAAACTAATTGTATTAACTAATATACGAATGTAGTAAAAGTAATATTTTTAATGTTTCTAGAGAATTTAATATAAAAATAAAATGAATCTCTTTATATTTAATGCACATGCACAGTCAAATATTAATTCAGATATTTTTATATTTTTATATTTAAATACTTTCAAGAGAGTTTGTTAGTTTTATTATATTCTATTTAAATGTATATTACATATATATATATATATTTCTCGAAATATAATTCATTTAAATTTTATTTTATACGTTAGGTATTTTATTTAATTTTTATATTTTTAGTCTATATTTTTCTATTTACATCTATTGATTTATCACGATGGTCATTTCGCCTAATTTATTTATCGAATTTTCGGCCATAATTGAACACGATTGGTTTCACCACAGCAAAGGGTGTCCAATAACGTAATACGTTTGAGAAGTTTACGTTTCGCGGCTGATAATCAAAACTATTCGTATTAAATGCGCGTAAGCAAAGTTTAGAGTAAGACGAGCCCGCATTTTCGATAAGTTTCTATCGATAATGCGATCCTTCTCAGGCCTCTCTCGCCATCTCCCATCGAAGAAAGTTGCTTCCGGGACACGAAGTTCGATTAAGAGAAGCGTTTACGAGGATCGCTGTAGGGGTAGTCTGAACTTTATGGACTATAGAGAATTTTTTATGACGAGACGCCCGTTTGCGAAATACATCGTCAGGATCGAAAGTGAATATTTAAAAATTCGTGTATTCCATAGTTATTTCCCGCCCTAACTCTGTTTCTCGTTTTCTCTCAATTTTTCTCTTTCTTTTGATCTATTTTTTAATCGAAACAGTTAATTCAATTATCTGCGACATCGATATGATTCGCATTTCTATCGCATTTCTATCAACAAGACAATCCACAAGACAATTGTCTGTGTGTAGCTACAATACAGGATATTTTATAAATCGAAGAACGTTAGAATGAACTTTTATAAGTCGTTATTACAGAAGTATGAATGAATTCACAATTACTTTTCGAAAATAATCAAGATTTTGTAAGTGGTTGAGATTTAAACGTTGCTTGACATTTATTCTTTTTAATTTTCAATTAAACGTACGTCAATGAGTCTTTGCTTATTAATTTAAAGACATTTTAATTATACCTTGTTTTATACATTAATTGGATTAGAATAATTTTTAATGTTCTATTTTCCTTCTTCCTTCATCGAGCTTATGTATATTGTGTTTTTTGAAAGATTCATCTAGTTACAGTTTTACTTTTCATATTTTTCTATTTTATGAATTGAGAGCTGTCGCTTTGCTTTATCACCAGCTAAACGTAAATAAATGTACATGCCATTTTCCTCTTCGTGCTTCCGACCCCATCAATTTTCACTCTCTTATGGTTATCCTTTGACGATTTGGAAATTTATGTCGTCCCCTTGCGTATTTACGCATCGCTCTCCGGTTTTCCGCAAGAAGATACTCGGAGAGCTATTTCCTGGAAAGGAGGACTGACTTGTCCCAAAACGACTCGTCAGGATGCAATAAGATGCTGAAAGAAGCAACGAGTCATGCCTCGAGTATGAAAATTTCTCTCCATGTATCCCTTGGAGTTCTGTCCTGTCTTAAAATATTTTTCACGGCGGAAATCTTATTTCCTACGAATGTGACGAGAACGATCAATGTGACGTAAATATTTCGCGGTACAAAAATACAACGTATTATATTAGTTACGAAATCCGTTTCTGCTTTTGGTTCAAACTAAATATGTCTATTTGTACTTTCTGCTGGTTCTGAATTTGTTTCATTTGTATTATCTCCATATAAATATATATTGGGTCGGGGAAAAATTAAAAAAAATTTTTCTGTAAAAGTTTTTTATTTGCTAGGAAATTTTCATTATAATTATATCATTCGTTAGAGCAAAGCTTCAACTTTAAGAATCTGTTTTTTAAATTGCAGTATGATGATTTTTATCGGAGTTATGAGCAATCAAAGTCAGAATGCTCTTTTACTTAACTCGCGAATAACTCAGGAACAAAAAATCATAGGAACATTAAAGGAAAATGATTTTGTAGGAAAAGCTTCAAACTTTCATGTAGATAGTTGAAAATTTTCGTAAATTTTTTTTTGGTGAAAGACCCCCAAAGTAAAAAAAAAATTTTTCATCTTTTTCAGCTCGTAGTTTTTTAAATGTAAAAATTACCAAACTCGCAGAAACTCAAAAAATATAATGTTTCGAAAGTAGAGATTTCAAGCTTTAAAACCCTTTTTTAAATTTAAATTTTGTTTATTTTTAACGAAGATATTGTATATATACAATTTTGAATTAAAAAATACGAAGAAACTTTTTCCCCGACTCAATATTTATATAAAACAAAAATCTGTCATGTAATTAATACGACGCCGTGTAAATGTGCTTGTAATGTCGCGAAATGAGCCAGTTGGAAAAATCCAACGACATTCAAGTTGTGTAACGCCCAAAATTTCCATTGTCGGCGTCGACAAGTCTATCTAAGGAAACTAAAATGACGTGCAAATTAAGTTTAAATGATGATAAACACAAATTAGAAAGCAAAATAAAAATGCACCTACCTGTTTGAAGGCAACAAAAGAGCTGGTAAAATCTTTCGCCACTAATATATGATGAGGTATATGAAAATATTTATTTAAAGAGAATCTAAACAAGGATTCTGAAAGAAAAAAAAAATAATAAAAAGAATTACATTAAAACCGGGTTATTGTATAATTTTATCTCTACTTTTCTTATTCTCATTTGCAAACACTATTCTCTTAGATTACATTTTTTAATAAAAAAATATGACAGGATAAAATATGATATATAAATATAATAACGAAAAATGTGACGTTTGAGATACACGAAACGAAAGAAAAAAAGTTGACGCTTTTTAATTAAAAATATACCTTTTGATATATATATAGAAACATAAAAAGTGTATATGTGATGCATAGGTTCTTCTTCCTTGGAATAATTTCCGATATTAGCTCCGTTCCATTGTTGTATTTGAAGAATTAGAGGCGAAAGATTTCGAGCGCTCTTCTAGAATATCCAGTTATCCTCAGGTGAGGAGCGGTGTAAACGAAAAAGTGCAGAAAGGTCAACAGAAGATTAAGAACAAAGGCGATTGCCGAGGTGATGATGACGTTTAATCGTAAATCAATAAAATTAATGAATTAAATAAATAAATTAAAAATGTTTATACACATATTTATATATATAATATATATAATATAATATAAAACATAAATAGAGTCCTGCGCGTGCGAGACTGTTGGAGAACAGCGCGCATCCCTCGCTCCCCTAACTGTGTACTCACTGTTTTCACTCGCACACGGAGGTCGTCGTCGTCGTCGAGGTTTCTGACGGATGAGATCATTATCTCTCTTGATAACATCTTTCCGAAGATTCGCCCCATACTTCTGACTCATTGACACAATATTATTATCATTCCGTTTCACAAGAACTCTCATGAGCTTTTTAATTAAAACGGAAATAAATGAATACACCGTCAATGATCCTTCACATGTATCATATATTTTAAGGATGGAGAATTTCGAGATTAGATTTTATTACTTCTCAAAAACCTCTCGACCGACTACCCCGTGTCTCTATCCTCATCAAGATGAGATTTCATCATCGCGAACTCCTCTCTTTCCGTTCTTATCTCCCTCTTTTTTCACCTTTTTATCTACCTTATATCTCTGCTTTTAGCTAGCCTAATGCGCGTTATACTATCGTATTTTACATTAAATCGTTTTTTGCCCTGTGGTCTCTCTCCCGCGACTCGTTCTGACTGGCCATCTCCTCCTTTCGCACTATTTTTCTATTTACGCAATCCCTAATTTGCGATTCAACAAACTTCGGAAATGTGCTACTATAAATAAAGACGTCACTGCTGTTGGAAGTCTTCGATTCTCAGTGAAGACTTAATTTTTTTCTATCGACTTATCACATTAAGTTATCACAATGACATCATTGTAAAACGTGACTTATATTTTCAATTATTTTATCAATTGTCACATCTACATGATCATTGAGAATTTTTTTTTTGCGATTTGACATACCTATTAGAAATTTAGTTCTCTAAATAAATACTACATTTCATTAAAATGTCATTAGTGAGCGTAAGAATTATTTTTCTAATGCGTTAGGCAAATAAGAATGCTTTTAGACGCTTTTTAACATTTTTCCAACCAACAATCATTTTATGTACGAGCATTTGTTACTTGCGCTTGTTTTTCAAAACATAAAGATGGAAAAATCATGGATTAGGATCCTCTCTCCAGGTTCATTGCATTATTTGAACATTTTGCCGGTCTCCCAACAGCGGCGAACATGCAACGGGTGAGTTTCCTAGCCCACCCGCGATTTCAATAAAACCGAGCCGTGGAATAATAAAGTCGTTAAAAAAGGTCGGAAGAGAAAGATAATCGGCTTGGCGAAATGCAAGTTTGATCCGTAGAAACTACTTTCGGAGGCGGCTCTTCCTCTTTTTTCAAAAATAATTAATAACTTTTCAACATTCCATTCGTACTTTTTGCTTCAGGCTAGTTATTAATTCCTAAGAAGAGCCTTCACGGATCGAAATGCGAGTCAAGACCATCATTTACGAAGCTAAAAACTTGTACTTTTTCCTTAATTTTTTCTCATACTTACATCGCTTCACGGCGCGGTCTTATCGAGTATCGACGTTCGATACTCCTGAGCCACTCAAGCCACACATACGTCGGTGGCTTGATTGTGGCTTTAAAGAGAAAAGAATTTGCCGAGAGGAGGAGTGAGGGCCCTTCACGTTCTGATAGGCGACAATTCCATTGTAGTCGCGCCCGTCCTTGATCAAGACCCTGGGCTCTTTGGTATTGTTCTCCGATTCGCGGAGACTACGGAGAAGTATGCGACACAAACCGCCTTATAGGCGTGCTTTTATGTCGTCGTTCATGGACGGTGTTTATTTGTTTATCTAGGTCAAGCACCGTCATTCGAATTCGCGAATAGTCACTCGAGAGCTCTCCCTCAATGATACCCCGCCGAAAAGAGCATCAGGAGAGTCAAGAGACCAACCTCTCTCCTTTTTTTTTCCCTTCCTTCTTTCATACGCCGGCACACGCTCATTTGCACATTCATGATCTCTCGCACCGTCGTCCATTCTTTCTTTCATTTCCATTCTCTCTTTCTCTCGCCAAAGAATTTGCCGTGGAAGCGCGAGTACATCGCGTAATGATATTTTCTAGAAAGAAAGTACTGGTAATAACGCTCGAAGAAGAGAAACAAGAAAAGAAAGAAGTGGGAAGGAGAGTAAAAATGAGAAGAGGTAAAACAAAAAGATGTAGAAAGAAAATAGAACAAGTATTCACACAGAAGAGAAAGAAGAATGAATAAAAATATATTATGAGATAAAAAAGAAGAGCAAAATGAAATAAGAGAGCGTACAGAGAAAGAAGAGTAATAAGGAAAAGGTGTATAAGTAGCGTCAGCCGTAGAAATTGAAGAAGGTACGAATGCCCGGTCCAAAACTATTTGGAACCTAACTTGTCCTTATTATTATAAAATACATAGGACCCGTCCTAATGCCCGAGATCGACGGATTCGAAATTCGTCATTTCTAATTCTTTATCTCAATTTCTCTCTCTCGTCCTCTAATCATCTCGCGTCCGTGTTTCTGATCCGCCTACTTTTCTTCGTTCATACGCTTTTCCCTTCCCTCTTTGGTCGCGCGTTGGCCCTCTCACGACTCTATCTCGTGGGTTCCTACACTGCAGTACACCGCGAGGGTAGAAAAAGGTCTACTCATGGTTGAAAAGGGCCCCGCGCGATTATCGCTAGCAGTAGTACGAGGTAGAGAGTCCCAGCTTGCAGGAAAAAGGTGCCCTACGCCGGTTATACACACTTCCGGTGCTGCTGACGTCCTTCGTCTCGCACCGCAGACCCGTGAAGCCCTCCGCGCATCTGTAACAGAAAATTTGAACAAATCGGTGATCAATTGGTTTGCGTTAAAGTGATCATATTTTGCAAAAAGAAGGACGATACAGAAAGAAAATAGAAAGAAAATAGAAACAATATTTTTGTCATAATGCTATAACAAATGTTATAATTATGTTTTGCAATGTAACAACGTGATATTATTTGATTTTTAATTAATCTTTAGGTACCTAACGAAATTAAAGTCATCATTTATTTAATTGTCTTTTTATCGATTTCCAAAATTTTAACATTTTTCTTTCCATGCTCTCCTTTTTACTTTTATACTAATTTTAAAAACTGTCTTCATATTTTTTAAACGTTAAGGTCCAGTTCCACAACTCACGGTTAACTCTTAACCGAGGTTCAACTTATTCATTGTCTCTTTCCAATTCTCGAATTGGAAAGAGATGAGAAACAAATTGAACTTCGTTTAAGAGTTAACCGTGAGTTGTGTGGAACTGGGCCTAAGTGAGACATCTAATTATGTGGATATAAATAGAAATATATTTTTATATACAGGGAATAGAAAAAAATAATATGAAAACGCTTGGAAAATATACTATTTATTAATTTTACTAACAAAATTTTGTTTTATCAATAAGAGGTTACCAAGAATATTGTATTATTTTTTAGTAGAACATCTTTTAATTGCTATATATAATATTGGAGAAAAACATTTGCTGCTCACTCTATCCAAAATTGATCTCTGTTTAGAAGATTACATTAATTAGGGAACTTTTTTTTCTAAAACTTTAACATCGTTTTTAGCTAATGCAATCCTCCGATTTAAATATCATTGAATTATTTTTAGTTTTAAAGATCAAAGTGAGAGTTCCTTCTCTAATATCTTTTAAGTAATTAAAAGATATTCTGCTAGAAAAATGGTATAATATTGCGTTATATTAGTTGCATGTAGCATATTTTATATAATTATATTGCTATAAATATAATTATTCAAGCACGTATGATTCTATTCCGGCAATGATAAAATATATATGTTAAAGATAATAAATTGGCTTCTTATTAATAAAATAAGTAGATAATATATTTCTCAGGTATTTATATTATTTTGTCTCTCTCTATTCGCTGTACAATTATGTCTTTATTTAATCCTCCTTTAGCAACATACATTTTAACTCTTCTGTCAATAATAGTAGTCTTCAGAACAGAGCACACATTTTTATTATTCCAGCTTATATAAAAAACTGAAAAAGTTCTGGTATACTTGTGAAAAAAAGCTTTAACAATGAGTTTTTACTATTGTAAAAGTCAGATTGTATTTTATTAATTTTTTTACAGATTTAAATTTATTTACCAAAATTAAAAATTAATATATCGATGATATCTTTAAAGACTCCAGTTGCAGAGAGTTGACGTATTCAACAATATCTCTATTTAATCTTAATTTAATCATTATCTTAATTCTTAATGATACTGCCTTAACCAGATTGTCTCGTCGCTGACAAAATTTATCGTTCATCCCGGGACTTTTCTCGGCAACGTATGTGAAACATGAGTTTCTTAATTTAACTAAATGTATGCGTCGTATCAGAATTCGCGCGACGGGGTCTTTCGCTTCGGCGCGGCGGTCTGCAAAAGTGCGGGGGAGACACGGACGGAGACGACGGAATAGCGGAGATTTCGAGGAGAGACAGGCCGATGCGTCGTTTCTTTGGAAAAATAATGTTATGCCGTCGTCGTGGCTATTTAAAGATTGCGGTTAACTAACCGCGACGAGACGTTCGAAGAGCTACCATGGGATTATAAGAGTCCGGACGTTCGCTCGGTGTCCGAATAAATAAATTATAGCACGACTTTTCCTCTACCAATCTTTCTCGCGTTTTGATTTTTCCTTCCATGCGTGAGTCGTTTCCTCGTTTTTCAATTATAAACGTCGTCTGCCGCTATCTTTGCCCTTTCGTCTTTTCGTCATCGTTGCTCTGAATTTTACATCTACAAGAAATTAGCAGTATGAAAGCGTATTTCGTAAAACGACATACACGTAGCGAGTCTTGCTCGTGTCATCTCATATTAATTTTTTCAGAAAAAAGGCATGGATTAGTTCATAAAAGTTAATCAAATTTAAAGTCGTGCTCGCGTAGTAGACGCATAAATATCTGATAATATTCGCGAGCTTTCTTGGCGGAACGTATCGGTCCTTAATCCAGCATTGCGACCGCAGTAGAAGTCTGGTCTGGAGAGAAGGTACCTTTGCCGTAGTGTCTGGGTGCTCGGCGGTGTGCGATAAAGCGTATTTTTGTCACGACAAATTTGGAGCGTCTGAGACTTGGCACGTCGTTTTTATTTCGTGAAATCGCACGCATAGGTAAAACGAGAGCGGGGGAAAAAAGAAGAGGAAAGGAGAACAACGGAAGGAGGAATGAAGAGAAACGGAGGGAAAAAGGGGGGGGAGAGAGAGAGAGAGAGAGAGAGAGAGAGGGAGGGAGAGAGAGAGGAAAGTAACAGGAGACATATGTTAAATTAAAGGGTTAACGCGATAAATATACGTAAGATCGAGTGTGAAGACCGCAATGATGATACGTCATTTTGGACCAAGATAAACAATTTATTCAACGTTTGGAAGGTTGAGCAAATTAGACTTTGTTGTGGATTTTTCGTGAATCTGATTTGAGAATTTTTCAGCGCTGCTTTTACATCGGAATTTACGAGGACCCATGTTAAATATACCATCCCTCTTCCCTCTTGCCACGGGGAATTTACTGCCAAACGAAATAAAACAGCGGCGTAGATAGCACAATTTATTGTACCATTCACTTAAAGCCATTAACGTGTCCCGCTAACTTTGCCCCCTCCCCCCCGAGTAATTGGCCTTCTGTTGAGATTTATCGTAATCATGCGTGTATTCCCTATGCCTCGGGCAACTCTTTCACACACGCCACCATAAAACGACCCTGACTCATGATTCGAAACCAGTAAAACGTTCGTCTGTTTGCAAGAATTAGTTAGGTAAGACATATATATACAATGAAATTCGAATTGAATAGATCTGAAGTAAGGTAAAAGTCCCAGTGTCCGACCACATTGAAATAAAATATTTGCTGTTTATTTGAACAGTTATAAATAAAAATAACAATTATTGTAAAGAGTATTTCTATATTTGATGGCAATTAATTAGGAAAAAAGAAGTAAATCAAATTCATAATTTTTATATTAAAAAAAATTTATTATGTAAGCATGCGTCTATGATTTGATAAAATGGTAGGTAATCGTTAAGAAATTCGTTAAGCGTTAGCATTCAACTTATAGAATAAAAACTGAATATTTAATTATATTTGTGAATAAATAATTGAATATTTAATTTTAAAGATTAATTAGAAACTCGTTTTGACGAAATTTATCACAAAAGTCACAACAAAAACGATATTTTTAAGTGTCCGGAGACTGGTACATTTAAAGTACTAATAAAAGTCTCAATCACCGGACTCGTATATGCAAACCCAGCTTGTGAGGTTAGAGACACGTAGTCTTGTTTTATAAACATTACGGGATTGTTTGGTAAGTAAATAACTGTATATTTTTAAAGCTTAATTGCATGTAAGATTTTTTTAAACTATTCCTCGATAATTTCTTTTATTTACATATGTTAAAATAAGTTAAGAAAAATTCACAAACTAAAAAGAAAGTTATAAAAAAAGTGCCAAAGAAAAATTAAAATCTTATTTAACTAATTATTTTATTTTACTTTATTATTCATTCTATTATGTGCAGGTTCACTGTCGTTAAAAATTTATTTAGTTTGTACGTTAAATGCACTTTAAGTTATCAACATTTTATGTTATGCAAGCTATTGTATTTTGTTGTGCAACAAATTATATTCTTATAATGTTTGATAAAAATAAAGTATTATCAAAAGTATATACCATTTAGTAAATATATTTTTTAAAATTAGAGTTATATTTTTTGTCATTCAATAAATATTTATTTATATATTAATAAGTATTTCCATTAGCATATTAATTTTCATTTTGTGGTCGAACTGGTCGGACATTAGGACAAGTTACGTCCGGAAATTGGGCCATAACCTATTTTGGCTGTCCGGCCAATGGTACAATGACGCACTTTACTATTTATTTAATTATTTCATTAATAATTGTTAAAATGGGTTCAAATAATTTTTCCCGCTTAAGGAAATTTTTCATGTTTTCGAATAAATATAAATATTTATATTAAAAACCTTTCTAGTATTATAAATTGAATTATTCGTGACGACCTACGCTTGAATGTCCGGCCACTGGGATATTTACCTTAATGCTCAAATTACAAAAAATTTTGACTGTAAGGTATGCTAGAAAAAACTTGATAAGTAAAAAAAAAGAAATAAAGAAAAGATATAATAAATAATGTAATGACCTTTTCTAATAACTGGATATATTGCGAATCATTTTTCGTCATCATCTATGCATATCATTACTTACGTGTATTAATACATTTTCCCAAATGAATCCCCGAGATTCGTCTTTCGTGCAATTTTGGTGAAAATTGGAAAAGTGTGTGTCATTGATAAAATTCGAGGATATCTTCAGAAACATCGACCTGAAAATTTCTCGCGTCTCCGTCTTAACTATTTTTATTAACGAGCGGAAATGAAATATCTTCGACGAGCCCTGGACGGTCGTTAAAAATCGATTTTTCCCGTTGACAAATACGGGATGTAATTCTTGGCCAGTTTGCGTTACAATAGCGTGCGAGTCGTGATGTATACTGTACTTGTAAAAAATCATGATATAACGTGACTCAATTTAAAATCGTTAGCAAAACTGCGGAAGATCCATCGTTTTTCTTCCGTGATCGCTCTCTAAATGTCGATTAATATTTCACTTTCTGGAGATCATTATCTCGCGGGGTTTTAACAAGATAACTATTATTGCCTCTCAAAGTCTATCTATGACGATCATAGTAACAGCTATGATAAATTCTTTTTAAAATTGAAATTTAAAATTTTGTTCACAATAGAATAATATACGTATTTCTTTATATTATGTTATTTTGAAGAAATCTCATATAAAAGATGTATCGCAGTCTCGGAATATCTTACACAATACGCGCTGAAAAATTCGCTTTATGCAGCACATACTTTCTAGTATGTATAATTGAAAATTGCTCGACACAATATAGTGTAATATTAAACTTAGTAGGCTATATGCCCAAAAAAATCAACGTTTGCCAATGATTGATTAACTATTTATAATATATTTATATTTAATTATTTAATATTAATTATGAAATATTTTATTTTTATATATCCTTACATTGATAATTAATGTCTCGCAGTAAAATTATACGATATTTAAGGTATACTTTTAGATAATATAATCTTTAAATTAATGAATAATTTAGTTGTACAAAGAAATATATGAATTAAGATACACACTAATTGTAAGAAATATCACATTTCATGTTAAAGTAATAAAACTTTTAAAATTTTAAATAAATTCCGAATTAATGAAAATGTGCTTAAAATTTTTCTGAAAAATTCGATTTTGTTTTATATATAAATATATTCTATAATTTAATTTAACGGATTAAACTTTTTTAATTTTTAAAATCATATGGATTTATAACTCTTCTTTTTTTATTATCATATAAAATATTTAATGCTGTACTCTACAAAAAATACTGTGATTAAATAACATCTCGTATAATTAATCGGAGAAAAGCACGACAGAAATTTCCAACGTTGTTGCATTTATTAAAATCATGCGCTGACCACTGTTTTAACAACATACGGGCAAAATGCGCGATACTTCGCGAGTTAATTTTTACAGAAAACGATGCTTTAATCACATTTAAGCCGCGCAAAGGTGTAATGGCGACAAGTGCCGCCGAGATGTACGTTGTTCGTAGTAATAACTCAAAACGTTTTTCCGTGTGACACTACGGATTAAGAATAAACAAACCGGACAAAAAATTAATTAAAACCCAGAAAATACGTGAGAAAAGCGCGGGAAATATATTCCGACGAATGCTGTCTTTCTGCGCTCAGTCTGAACACAGTCGTTCTTTTTTTCTCAGTATTAATTAAAAGAAGCACAGCAATCCCGAAGAAAGGTGAATCGCTTTTTTCCGAGGCCCGCATTTAAACGTAATCTTAAGGAGGCGGCTTTCCTTTTATAATATTTTTTGCAACGACGATAGAATCCTGTAATTGTAGTTACAGTGTCAAGTAAAAGGAATTTCTATCTATGTATTACGTGAGATATTTCGATCTATGACTTATTTTTCATACAAGATTTTTTGAATTTATGTATTCAATTTTATTGCGATAATCTGACATAAAGTTTAAAAAAGTCGACAGTTTTAGTATATTTGGTTTTAAGAACTCAAGTAAAATAGAGTCACATTATAAATAAAATTCAAAGTATCAACATATAGATGCTATGTTTTAATTCAAATTGGACGTGTTTAAAGCTGATATTCAAATCAACTATTCAATATATCTTCGATATATTATGAACATGTGTCTTCTTATACATATTAAAATGTTTATTAAAAGAAAAGCTGAATATTTTTAAGAAACAATTAATTCTTAAACGCTACAATTCAGTTTCACATGGATGCAACACATTTAGTATGGCATACTCAAGTTTGATTGTTTAGAACTTTTATAAAAATAAATATATCGTAACAAATATTTTTCCATAAAAACATTGAATATTAAAAATAACGGTAACAAGCAAATATAATATGATATGTATGTTTGTGTTAATAAAAAGTTATAAGCAATAAAGTAAACAAAAGTTTTGAAGAAAACCATTTTTTGTTTAATAATTGTGAGCATGACATACCGAAAAGACGTTTAAGGATTAATTTGCATATCTATATTTATTAAGACTTTATGATTTTATGAGATCTATTAGTCAGTCGTGTTTTAATCTGTAATTCAGAAAAAATTTTGTATGTGTAAGAGAGTTCCATATTGCAATAATAATGCAAATATGCAATGTTCATTTACAGTCTTAGAATATTATTTTCTTTCTTATCCTTCTTTTTCTTGCACAACCTGCACATTAAATTCTTTTAATAACACACAATCTCCTTTTTCTTTTTCACGTTTTCTGGAACATTCATGTGTGCAGATCGAATGCGTTTTCGCGTGAGCTTGAATGCTCAGAACAGCTCTGACTATAATATACCGTACTTTATGTCGAAACAGGCTGCGAGTCGCACTTTTCCACCCTTGCTTGTGCACTTACTTCTCGCGGGGTAAACTGGGTTACTTAGTTGCTCGTATAGCAGCTGCATCCACACTTACCGCGCATACAAACGCGGTTGAAGCAAATCTACGAGAGATCCTGTTGCACCTGCACCTTCTTCTTCTTTTATCTTCCCGATCTCGTCGTCGTGCCTCCGGCTCTCTCTTGCCCCCATTTCCGTTTCCGTTTATTTTTCCGTTTTCTGCTCCACTTTCGCACCGACTTGGTGTCATTCCAGAGGAGCGAAAATAGAATTTAATTTAATAAAGAGAGAATTTTATTTTTTATTTAATTTCGGGTGTATTTGATGTTTATGAAGATATTTAAGAACGAAATTAATCTTTATCCGGAACAAAGTTGAGATATTGTTATTGTGTCTATATAAAAGATTCTATTGTATAAAAGGTTTAGATGTCGCGAAAAAACAGTAAATAGTTGTCAAATATTTCTGAAATTTCCGTTAAGAAGAAATCAATTTCAATATAATGATCGAATTTTCAATACTTCTTTTTCAACATTCTATATATATATCTGAAGTTTATTCATCGCTGAAGGCAACGTGGGGTGGATGCTAGGTGCAAACGTCGTCAAAGGGTGCCAGCTGGCAGGACAGGATGCCGTCTGGGAAATTGGGACGTCGAGCGGCGGTGCTCGCTCTCGATCATTTTCCAACATCGTGTGTCGACTTCCTCCCTATGAAGGCAGGTGGAAATGTAGGGTGGCGTAGGAAGACACGATATCTCCCCGGTGCAGTCTCGACTAGGAAGTTCGACCGGCCTTCCACCTAAGTCCAGTGGAACTTGAATTAGTTTGACTGCAGCCAAGAAATGACCACGTAATTTGATTCGACGCAGTTTGCGTTGATGAGCAGAGGCGTCCTAGAAATTTAGTTTCACCAGGCGTTTTAGTTAAATTGTGTAAGCCCGTGATAAAGGATTAAGTAATGTATTGTTAGATCTTTTTAGTTAGCGGCGAAGATATGTCTTATTTTTGTTATTAGAAAAAGATTTAAAAAAAAAATTATTTCGCTCAATTTACTATGATGTGATGCTATTTGTCCTTCCTTTTATCACGTATTCATTTTTATTTGTTTATAAAAATTACTGGAGTTTCTTTTTATAAACTGCAATATTCGTATATTTAATTTGTGAAGAGTCACCTGTTTTTTCATTCTATAGCGGGGTGTTTTTATACTCCTGCGACGACAAAATGTGAATTGTAAAATTATTTTGTATGAATGTTGTTTAATATATTTTTTAAATAACTATACTCTTTTTTTAACCATGCAATTTTTAAACATGCAATTTCATTCGTATCCGAAAACCCGCAATGAAAAAGCGTTTATTCATAAAAATCTTTATTTTCTAGAAATGCTGTCGTCAGCTATTTAACATGTTTATTCCGTTTAATATTTAATTCTTATTTTCTTTTAGAAAATTGTAATTAAATCCATATCCATAATTTTTTTTTAATAAGTAGGAAAATAATCAATAGTGTACAATATATTGTTAATAATAGTGATTTTAATTGAGGTATAAATACACGCTAAGTAATTATTTACGACGTAAAGAGAAATGGGTGACTACTTTTGGGTTAATGTTTCTTAAAAAAAAGGTTTATTTTTGTGAATGTAAGGGCAGAATAAAACCTTACATTCACATTTATTTAGCGTCTAAATTTAAAAGTGCAGAAGTAATGCATTTGCATTTTTTTCCTATTTATTTTCGTGAAGTCGAAGTTGCTGTATACGTTTTATGTGACACGCGTGACGATTTCGTAAGCAAAGTTTGTAGTTTGTATGCCATTTACGTCAAAGTGTTGATTCTCTCTAATCAGTCCAATTAATTACATGTGCCGCTCTCACGAGAGGTCTTGAAGCGAGATTTACGTTTCGTACATGGATTCTTTGAAATCGACACTTTGTATAAGAGCTTTATATGTATCGAAAAAGGCTGCTTGTGCAGTGTTGTGATATACCACGATGTTGAAAAACTTTCCTGTAACTTCCGCCGTGCGCTTTCAATAAGAACGCTCGGCGGAAGAATTCCGTAGGTGTTCGGAAATAAAAAAGTACGAAGCGGAAATAATAGCGCGGAAGGAGAACGGGACGTGTAAAGGCAAAGGGAGTGAAAATTTTACGGCGTCTGACTTGCGATCGTTGCAAGAGCGCGTCCTCCGTCCAAGCGAGTAACGCTTCTGCCTCGAGGAAACTGCACGATCTTTCTCTAATTAATTAGAGACGCGTTTAATTAAGTTAAATGGCTGGGTTTTGCCAGTCGGGCGATGTAATGAAACTACGAGCCCGAAACTACCATAGTGAACGTCTAACGACGTGTACGATGCACCAGTTTATGTTTATATTGAAAACATTATAGATACATATTGAACTGAAGGATAGTTCATCGTCTTGATAATCATTATATTTTTATTAATCATGTTCTAAAA
Source organism: Trachymyrmex cornetzi (assembly GCF_001594075.2). NCBI lineage: Eukaryota > Metazoa > Arthropoda > Insecta > Hymenoptera > Formicidae > Trachymyrmex > Trachymyrmex cornetzi. Next base: position 685,597 of record NW_017298332.1, read on the forward strand.
TTGGAATTACTATACATATAAATATACATATTGTAAGAAATTTCTTATTTTATTTTTGTTAATATTTTATTTTTATATTAGTAATGATCTCTATTTTATATTTCTAATTTAATATTCTGACATATTAATAATTACTTTGTCAAATTAAATAATAATGGCAAGTTTGTCTTGCGCGCTCAATCACATCTACTTTCAAAGAAAAAATATTGAATGAAATATTGATGTTAGTAACGAGAAAGCAATTAATTAACCATTGAATGAACCTTCCGAATGTTCAAAATTCTTAATCTGACGCGACAAATCGATAGTAAAAAATGACATTTATCGCTACATTGAGAAGCACTTCAATTCGATTGAGGCAATGTGCCGGATAATTTGAGCATCTATCCATTCATGCCTCGCCAAGACGAGAACGATACTTTAGCAAAGTTTCTTATAGATAACTCTGGTCGCTCGCTTCTTATTTGGAGCGCTCTTATAAAATCACGGAATATGTTGCGGTCCGATAACTCATTCGTGAAGATCCACGTTTCTTTTGTGATTACCGAATATTGTAACGTGTCAGGATTAAATATAATATTCAATCAGGATTGTACTATTATATGAAATAAGAAATTTAAATGGAAAAAAAATTTTTACGAAAATTGGGCAACGATAATATTTTTGGATTTTGGTATTAATCAATATATTATGAGGTACTTTTTTGTCACTTCGAATAAGAAAGATTGATGCAATAATGATAAAATTCGTATCGTATGAACATTAAGATTTTATATAATTAATGATGAAAATGAAGAGTTTTAAAATATCTAACAATAAGACATCTAAAGTAAAAGATTAAAGAAGAGAATTACTTATATATTTAATTAAAAGTTATATATTTAATTTTTACTTTAGAAGAAAGTGAAAAAATTCTTTCATTTTATATTATCAAAAAATTAAAAAATTTTTATTATTTTAATTTATATTAAAGTTGAATGCTGTATAAAAATATCCTTAAAATTATCACATTATTCTAAACGACATTTAGTATAATTTTAAGGATATTTTTATACAGCATTCAACTTTGATATAAATTAAAATAATAAAAGTTTTAAAATTTTTTGATAATATAAAATGAAAGAATTTTTTTACTTTCTCTTCGAAAGTAAAAATGAAATATATAACTATTAAATATATAATTTTCCTCTTTAATCTTTTACTTAATATGTCTTAGATATTTTAAAACTCTCTCATTTTCGTTATTAATTATATAAAATTTTAATGTTCATACGATACATATTTTGCAAATATAAATTTAAAATGTGTAAAGATCAGCCGCAATAAGCTCACGATTCGAAGAGCACGTCGTTGACAAGACTGTATTTCTTTGCTTCGTTTCGTGAATATCTCGTTTTCATCCCACGAAGAAGTGTATATTCGATCTTCTGAAGTTGTTTACACGATTGACAGGGTAGCTGCTGTGGGTAGATGGCAAAGGCGGATTTTTGTCGCGATTACCATTTATTGGCACGTCTTGAAAGCTCGTCGCGGCGCACAGGATCGCGGTGCTTGCGTCGGACAGCTCTATTTCCTTAAGCGACGGCTGGGGGTAGTTAGAGGGTGGAAATGTCAGGTAGCACGGGCTGGTTGAGCGCGGGCCCGGCGGATGGTTCCAGGCGAGAGACCCGACTCAACTTCCGTCTCCACGTGCGTTGGCCACATATGTCACTGAAACTAACTTTTGCGAGTTCTCGCTCTCGCTCTCGCTCTCCGCCACCTCCCATCGTGATTCTCCTTTGCCCATCCTACCCCTTGAGACTGCCCACCGATCACGAGACGACCGCTCGAATCGCCGTACTTCGGTCCTCGCAGTAAAGCTTTTGCAGCAGTGGAACAATCATTTACCGCGATGCTTTTGATATATGACCGCGAGGAAATAAATGTATAACGTTGGCGTAGCTGAGAGGGATTATATAGGATATCCCAAGCATATCCGTCATTTCCTTTAATCTAATAGTGATCCGGAATGTCGCTGAATACTTTATTGCAAAAATTTCTCATGTAAAAATGGTTCAAATATAATCTTATTCAAAATTTATTTCTCAATTCTATAAATTTTTTAAATATAAAAGAGCATTAAAAATGTTTCAAGTATATCAGTGAACATTTATTTACACAATTTTGCTATGGATTACATTTATATATAATAATTTAAAATATCAAAAAAGGATGTTTAAACGACGATCCTTTTCTCAAATTTTCGTCGAGGAGGAACGAATTTTACATATATTTGTCAAAGATTTTCATGTAAGAAGCAATGGCAATAAAGTCAGAATAACTTAGCTGTAAATTGCAACACACGTGAGATCGTAGATCATTGGTCTTGGTGAAACGCGAAGTGGTAGAATTGTAGATCGCAGTTGATGAAACGTTTCCATTCGGAGCGATGCGTTCACCATGAAGACGCGTGCTGCACGGCATAAGAAATAAATCACACGTTTCCACGTGCGCGCGTGTGGAACGCGCAATGCACGAGGCGACGTAATTAATTAAGGCGAATCGCTTCGGATTGTTCGCGCGTTTTACACTTGGCACGCTGAGTAATGGCGTTGTTGATTAATACGTCCTGCAGATGTTACTGCGACGTAAACATTAAGACTTTGTCGTGTCGGCAATCGCATTATCATCCTTAACGGTCTTACCAAACAGGAGGCATGCTGCTGTTTTCGAAATTATTTAAGATTGTTTATTTAATCAGTTTAAATGTTACGTTTAATTCAGAATATCGGTGATATTTTTTCTATTACGTCAAATTTTATTTCTGTTTATCGGGAAAAAATCAACTCTAAAAATTTGTCGAAAAAAAAAAAATTAAGAAATTCTGAAACGTATTCTATACAAATTATATTTTTCATTTATTATTTTATATTGTTTGTTATTATTTTTAACATATGACTGTTAAATTAAAAAGAATCGATTTATTTAATCATTTTTCGTTTTCTGTACATACAATATATTCGACCGAAAAATCCGATATTTTATAAAAAAAACTCTCGAAGCGAGGAGTTAAAATTTTACAACTCACGAGAAACGGGCAGTAGCGAAAAGTTGAAGTGATTTTCATTCGTTACGAGAAGTACGATCCAGAGGGATGTGGCGATAGCATCCGGTCTGTGTCGTTTTTATTAGGTGCCCTAGATCTGTTTCCAGTTTCCCCTTCATCCCCATGATCCCCGCATATTCTACCTTCCCGGATGGTTTCTCTCTTTTTCGCTGCCGATCACAGTGTAGCGCGCGCAACGTCGATAGTCGACGTTATTCGACCATAAATTCCGTATCGGCGTTAACGCGAATATACAGGGTAACGCGCGCGGCTCCGTACAAAGAACCGAAGAGACCGTCCCCCACGTCCTCTTTACGCGACGTCTCTTTCTGTTTCGTCGTGGCAAAGAGCCATCCCTCTTTCAGCTTTACCGTGTTCCTCCCGAAATTTATTCCTCCCTCTCGTGGCTCGCAACCCCGTTTCTACCCCTCTGCGACGTGCATGTTCGCGAAGCAGAAAAATCCACCCTCGCGCGACTATTCGTCCGAGGCCCGCGGTATTATTTCGCGAATAAAAGCTGTGCGATTCGGTGCGGTATCAAGCAACACCGCAGGCAACGCTATTTTACGAGAGCGAATTGCATTTAATTTATCGTTACTCCGCTAACGATGGCTGTAAAGCATTCTGCACTCCCTTTTTTCTAATTCGGGATTTCCGTCGCGTATAGTGTGTACATTCGTATTGTATTTCTATTTTTAACCGGCGTAATGAGGAAGTCTTTCTTATCACAAGTGAATTAAGATCGTAATAAGATCTTAAATAAATTGACATTTTTTTTAAGAATCAAATAAGATTTTAGTCTGTATTTGTACAAAATGAATATTTGTTACTTACTTTTTAATTATGAGAATTAATTAATTAACATGAAGAAAAATAATATTTTTATTTTACTCGTGTTGTAATATTATTGCTTTAATATTTTAATTCTTATCCAAAGTAAAACATATTGCGATTCTCGAACTAAATTTACTATCACGTTTGCTGATATCCACGAAATGTTTCATTTTTTTAATCGAACGAATCAGAATCAAGGCACGAAAATCCGCAGCCGTTATTTTACTTCAAATCCCTTTAGAGTGCCATCCCTCTATCGGCTTTACACCATACGTTGCTCGAAATTTATTTCAGCCTGTTTCACTCGCTTATGCTTTTCGCTTCCATGATACTGCAGTTAAGCGATTAAATCGGTATAATAATAATAATAATAAATACGAGATTTATTACATTATTCTATGTAAAGCTATTCCTATATCCAGTTGGCTGCACTCAACAGAAGTTATGGTTTAATGCGTTTCGTTCAAACAAATCATTGGTTAGTTCCGAGCAAATAGATAATGTGTATAAATGAAGTTAAATGTGTTATAGCTTAACTCCATATTTTTTGTATTTAAAAAAAACCACATTTTTTAATAGACAAATTAGATTCCGACGTGCAAAATGAAGGTTGTACGTCATGAATCTGATTAACTTCCATAAAAATTTCTTACTCTTTTTAAGCTTCGAGGTTACGTGAACGTGACTTCGTAAGTAATAAAATGCTGCTGTAGAATGAAAGTAAAGGCGCGCGTGTCACACGAAGCTCGTGGCTCGTTTTAATGTTCACATTACTTGACCACAATGAGTACGTGCACGAAACTTTCGCGAAACTTGGCGTCTGTACTTCAGACAAGATTTCAGATCAAATGTTCAATTCTAGCAATTTTTATTTCAAATGCAATATTTTATTGTCGTTATTTATGTAATAAATATACCAACGTAAATAAATATCGAAATATATATAAAGATTCTTGTCAGTTCTTACATTATGAATCGTTTTTTACTTATTATTCAATTTTGCTAAATTATATATAATTTTTAACTAAATATTAAACAAAAATAATTTATATATTTGTGTGAATATATAAAATTATTTTTACTTGTTTACTTTACTTTATTTTTAAAAAATCGATGATAGAAGTCATCGCAATGAAAGCGACACATGTGTGTGTTACGTAAGTTTTGAAAATAATATTATAACCAGAGTTTTGCCATTATTACGAGAAAAAATTTTTTACTGTCTTTAATTCGCTCTTATAACATTATCATAAATTCCGCCTCTTTATTATCGCACAGAATTCATGCGCGCAGCGTGATAGCAAATTTTTTTGCATTTCCCTCCGTTATCCGCAGGGTGCGCCCGATATATTCAGTATGCTTTCCCCAGCACTCGCTCGTAAAAAGGAGGATGATACGCTTTCGCTTTCATGGGTACGCGAGCTCCAAAGAAGACATCTCTGCCTTCGGTAGCTTCGGGAATCTACGATCCTCGTTCTCTCACCTTTTATCAAGGATAGAAAATACCGTTTGCAGACTGGACGTTGCTAATCCATAAAGTTATTCCGCGCGATCGTCTTCTTACTGTGTGTGATTTATACAGCGGATCTTAGAGCTACAGGTGGATTTACACCTCGTTGAGTTTATACGACCGCTAATTCGGTTCCCTAACCACGTATTTGTAAGAAAACGTCACATTCTTGAAGTAGATTCTTTGAGTATTGATTTTTTTATTGAATTTTATTCGATATCTAATAAGAACTTTTTTATGATTTAGTTTACGATCCAAAGAATGGACTTTAAATTTGTCGAATTTATTTTTAATTATCTCCCATCCACTAGTGTTCTGTATAATACTTCCCTTCATAACGATTCGAATTTATCAGGATTCTTTGTGATATAAAGTTTAATTATCTTTTAATTAAAATTTAAAAAATCAAGAAAAAGTTAAAAATTTAATTTTTACGAATCCCACTGACTTGTACAATGAATAACAAATTTCTTATTTTCATTAAAAATGTATTTACACATTTCGTTTCTATTTCTATGCAAATATAGCTATAAAATACGATTCACTTGATATTCATAATAGTAGTGTAATGTCTTTTTCATCCAATATTTATCGTTCAAATGATCAAAAGATGTATTAATTTTTCAGACAGTGTTCAGATCTCGTTTACATATACGTTTTTTGATTCGACGTTTCAAAATTACGCCTGGTCGTCCATTTTTTCGTAATCGGGTAAACCATCGTCGATTCCATGGGAAGCGGGTGAGTGAAAAAGCTCTTATCTCTATTATATTAAATACTAACTATACGAGACGAGGTCGTCAACCTATTTTAACGATACTGCTTGTCGCGTGTACAATATAAGCTATGATGGTGGCAGCAAATATTTACGGACGATGTTTGTCGGCACGTGTGTGCGTGAATATGGATGTGTGCGTGCGTGCGTGTGTCGTCTACGACGAAATTATCCGACGATGACGACGAGGGGAGGGAGAGGAAGAATATTAAGTTCTGTCGAAGCAGCGGGATAACCGCGCTCGCTATTAAATATTGCGGATTATGTCCGCTCGAGAAATTCGCGAGAGGCTAAAACGCATTTCGCGCGGCGGCGTTAACTCATTCGGGATCCGTGCGAATTGTAATAATAATGGCCGTTTCGACTCTGGCGAGTAAATAAATGCCGCAGCTGTCGTTTAACGTTAATATTTCGTACACCGTTTATTCGCAGACGCTGTGCACGTTTTTTTTTTTACTCCAAATATTATAAGCATTTTGACACGTCAAGCGAAACGGGTTTTGTAAATAACCGCGAAATGTTCCTTTAGCCATATTGACCGGTTTGCTTTAATTAAAATATCCGTTATTTGATATATGTTGATAACGACAAACTCAATTATTCTTCTGCATAGTTGTTTACATTACGAGAATGCAATAATTTATCGTGGAATTGTAATTTATATATAGCACTTAAATCTTTTATTTATGTTATTAAATAAATTATTCTGCATTGAAATAAACATTCGTCTCCCGCAGATTTTTTTGAGATAAGTACTTAATGAAAGATGATCAAAGTAAGATACTTAATAAAAGATGATTGAATTTTTGTTCCTCTGCGTCTCTGAGAGTTTACTGTGGATATTGGATATGATGCGTCAACATATGTGATCCGTACTAATTTATATTATCTTTAAGTTCCGTGTGCAAAGAAAAAAATATTATTCGCAACGGAAAAATTTACTTGTTTTTCGTGTCCTTTCTTCTCTCTTGAATGCCAGACTGTCTACTCGGCCAGGTGTATCTTTTTGACGGGACGGCGAGATTTTTGGCTCGCAATCAAGTCGAATGTTTTGGCTAGCCGGTGGCGGTACCGCCTTGTCTACCGCGCTTACGCGCGACAGATATAAAAAAAGAATCGTGTGCACGAGTTTGTGAACAGCGGAGAAAAGTAAGAGGGACTCATTTTATCTTCGTTCCAGCAGCAGGAACGTGCACATGTAAAACGAGTGCCTTGTATTTAATCTCTTGAATAATTTTCTCTTATTGATCCAAAGAATTGCTTCTTATATATTTCAACGGGCTGATTAGGACAGGAATAATTGAACAGTTTCATTTCGTGTGCTCTTGAGGTTATTTAAAAATGAATTTGTTTTTGAACCGGTTATATTGATCAAATTTCTTGACGTGTATTAGAGAATACTAATGTAATAAGAAAAATTAACAAACCTTATATCTCTTTTCTAACATAGATTTCGAAGCGAATTTTCTACGATTAATTATTTTTATTTGGATAAAAGATTTAAAATTGATATTATATAATTGTTCAACATTTAAATTGGTATAATTAAAGCAATTATTTTTAATTGATACGGGCAGCAGAGAGTATTAATTAGTGAGCGCTCAGTGATTTTTTAATATAATTGGTTTTTGTTTTTAATTTTTTGTTAAATCTAAGTATGGTGTTACCATTTAACCAGTCATATTAAAGATTCACTGAGCACTCATTGATCAGTGAATCTTTAATATGTTTTCTCTGCTGAACGCAGCCATTATAATCAAACAGATTCACCAGTATTAATTTTACAAATTGTAGTTTCTACCATTAATAACCAAATTTTAGTTTTACTGACAAGGGAACGTTCCAGATTTGGGCCCATTTTAGGCGCAATAAAACTAAGGTTAATTAGTTTTTTAAATCTAAGTAGCTCATCTAATAGCCCTCTTCAAACCCTACAACATTTATTTGAAACATTTTTTCCAAAAATGTATTGTCGAGAGATATTTTGTGTCAAAGTTAAAATGGCCAAATATGTTTTGTACCAAATCGGGTACAAAATCTACAGGATCCCAAAATTTGATTATCTAGAATATTTATTTCAAACGTGATTTTTCGACTGGTAGCGTTAGTTTCTTGGATATCGCTTTTGCAATTTGAAATAATAATATACGTTCCCCTATGAGTAATACAATCAATTTTACATTACTCATATATATCGACATAGTATAATAATAAAACGTTATCTTTTATTTACACGTGTAGTTCCGCGATTTGATCTAATTTTTGAAATAAATTTCTATTTAATTGATCAGTGTATTTATGTACTTCCGAAGTTATAAATGAATTGGAGAATATTGAATAACAGTATAATGTTGAATAATAGAGAAGTAGGTATTGATAAATATATATCAGAATGCAAATCTCATCTACTGAATTTATTATTCGAAATTGGTGGCATGTTTTATTTGCGTCTGTGCATGTGAACGAATCTCGAAGCTTTCAGTGACATTTACAAATTTTACACAGGCCAGAAAAAGAATACTTAACATTCCACGAAACGCGAAATCGGATTCGAGGCAATCCATTCTTGCAATAAATTTTTAGTCTGCTCTGTTTTAGCTTGCTTTAAGCTCATATATATCTGATAACGTTTATTTTTATTCTAAAATCGAATCGAACGATCGAAATCCATTAGAAAAATCTAATGACTTTTAAAAAACAATAAAAAATATAATGGTTGTTACAAATATATAGTAGTTCATATATTACAAAATTATAAAAAAGTCATGTTTTTTCATTTATACTACTATTAAGAATATAATTATATAATCGTTAAAAAATAATATTATTGTAATAATTTTATCATTGCGAAGAAATCCATTATACATATAATTTATACGCGTGCTTTAACTCATTATTAATTACTTGTGATAACTAAACTTAATTATGGTCTAACTGAATTATTTGTTCCGACAAACTTAAATCCCAAAAGATTTTCCGAACGCTTGTCCTTATCGAAAATCATCGGTAATACATTTTCTAACGTTTGGAAACTTTTTATTGCTCGTTTGAAGACATAAAACTTTTGTCGGTGGAATTTCATTTTTATCTACGAAAGTTTCCAAGATACAGCCTTCAGTGGTACAACTCCGCAGAGAGTGGTTTCCATTCCTCGTAAACTTGAATATATCGCAACAAGAAGAAAACGACACATCGAAATTATTTCCGTTTGCTCTACAAAACTATAAAGTTTTGCGAAAATCGGGGAGAGTTGGCTCATGAGATCTTCCTGTTGCTCGATAAACGGCGAATTCAAGAACTTCAAGAGAAATTCACGAATTTCGAGAGGACGTTTAATATTTGACGTAAGTCGAAGACGATGACGATTCGGGAGTGTCATTGAAGTAGACGGGATACTTTATTTGCCTGTACTTTCGACGTAGACGAGCAAACCTATGAGATAGTCTTGACACGGTACTGTCTCAAGTCTACCGTCTGGCAGGAGTATTTCAAAGGAAACGATGGGAAGACGAGGGGTTACGAGATTTCGCTTGCGAGAGAAGACAGAAGAAGAAACGGACCGAGAGCGAGAGGGGCAAGCTTTATTTTGTCTTGGCGAGGAGACACGTCCGGAGAGACGCGCCCGTAAACTCTCCTCCGTTTGCCTCCTCGAGACGCACGCTCTGCTCACCCCTCGCGTCCTACGACCTGCCACCCTGTCGTATATTTTCGTTGTCCGGGCCCCATTTTTCTTCGCTCCGGCACCAACAAAATACGAAGGCCGATTTGCTGGAGTTTTACGTGTCAAAATGCGTTATCGTATTGGCGGCGCATCTGCGACGGCTGTTACATCGCTTTTATTCCGATTCCGCATTTCCTCCCTCCCCCCCTCCCCCCGCGTGCTTTGCATCCGCTGTCGAAGGGCTGTCGCGAGGAAAGATGCATCTGACACGTGCCGAAAGTTTCCTTGCATATTCGCATCTGTTCACGAAATTTTCTTTATGCGGAGATCATCGCTGAGATGTAGAAATAGGTCGATGATGTCAAAAATTGGTAAAGTTAAATTATGGCAAGAGTGAAAATTGATCAAGAAATGATCCATATATAAATAAGCGAGAAAAGTCATATTAGATTAAAATAGATTTTGGTACCCACACAGAAAAAACAGTTTTACTGAACTATCTAAAAATTTAATTAAATAAGATAAATATATTAGTTAGTGGATATAATCTAATTATTGAACGAAATTATTGGACAATTTTAAATACTAAGAAGAGCTTTTAATATTTTAATATCATACTTAAGACTTAAACTTTAAATAATATCCTTTGTAAAAATTTAATAAAACAAATTTATTTAGAGTCGCGTTAAAAGTTTAGTATTAAAAATTTTTACCATTTTATCTAATAATTAGTTTACGTCGACTAATTGGTACATTTATATCTTATGGATCTGAAAATAATTTTGTTGAATTATATATATAGTAATTATGTAAATTGCTCAAGCTGCTTGAATGTTAAAACTTTTTCTAGCATCGCTCATCACATCTGAGTTTTCTACATAATTAATTTGATGAGCCAACAAAATTATTTTCAGATTTGTAGCTATCTAAATATTTAGATACGTTAGGCAAAATTGTTCTTTTTGTAATAATATTCTATATTTTTATGTGAATCTAAAAATCATTTTCTGGTTCATTCTGTTATTAAAATTAAATTATTATCTGACATTGCAACGTTAAATTATCATTTAATGTGTTGTAAGTCATTGGTATTAAGACATCATCTGTCCATTTACATAAACAGATCCAATCCGAGTACATTTCATAGCCGTCCGTAAAATAAATTCACCTTGTTCCATTACTTCTAAGACTTAAGGGAATGTTACGTGCCTCTTTGAGAGTCGTCGCGAATAAGAAGAGTGGACGATCGCAAATTCAGGAGGGTCGGCGCGTCAGGAATCAACGACGGAGTGGCCTCGTAAAAGCGACTAACAATGTTCAACGAGCCGCTGCGCTGCCGGTTCGGTGTACTCAGGTGAGAGGCCATTCCTCGCACGCGGCGCACGTCTAAATAAATCATCATTTCAGCAAAGTGCCGCTGCTCTGAATAAAACAGCGCACCGCGAAGTGCATGGTTTTAGGCCGGCTTAGTGGCGTTAACGGAGCGTACGAGGGCCGTGCCGGGACGCGCGCAAGAGCCGGTTTTCGTGGATTAATTAGCCATTCATAAGCCACCACCGAATCCACCGGCGCCATTTCCTGGAGCGCACTCTTCGCATATCGAACAGCAGGATGCTGCCATTGCAGGGAAATCGGAAAAAGAAAAGTTTGACCTGTCATCCGGGCTTCGCAATAAATTATTAGGTTGAACCCGGGCTTTCTCTGTGGTCGACCGGCGCGACGGTTAAGTTTTCACGACGATCAGGGATTCACGTGTAACGATTCCACTCTTTTTCTCATGTCCACGTATGTACATATACATGTGTTACGAAGTTACAAAGCAGTACCTGCTTCGTGTGCCGGGACCACTTTCGTGAACACGTCGACAAACGAATGAAGCCCTCTTTGCCGTCCTTTGCGTCACTCGCGAATAAATGCGTTCGTCGTATAGGAAACGATATGGAGTTTGGCAGTTTGTTGCAGCGCTGCTTTAATGTGGATACCGTAAAGAGCTGACATTTTGACTGAAAGTGACGGTGATGAATATTTGTACGATAAATATAATATTCACTTATATATAATATAATTGGCCCTTTAGTTTCGATTAAGAATTAGTCACACACACACACACACACACACAATCTTTTCAACATTCGATTTATTATGTCCATTTCATACCAACGTAGATTAACTTTAATTTTACAAGTAACACTATCCTGTCACTCACCAATCTGTGGATGAAACTATACACACTTGTTTAACATTGAAAAATATTGAACTCGTGTTTTTCTATTTTTCTCCGAAATGAATTTTAAGGATTGAAACCACCCCTCAGCCAAAAATGTGTTATTTCGCCACGAGAATTACTCCGAGCATAAAGGTAGCAACGAAATATGTTAAATTCTGATTTTCGTTTTATTTTTGCTGTTTTTTGAAGTTAGCATTGAAAAAATCAACTTGACCTCCAAACGACCTTGACATTTGACTATGTCCTTCAAGGTAAGGACATCATTACATCATTACATTCTTCATAAACTCTACAACTTTCATCGGAAACATATTTCGTTGTAATCTCATGGCAAGATAACACATTTTTAGGGGTGGTTAAGAAGTGATTTCAACCCTTAAAATTCATTTTGGGGAAAATAGAAAAACACGGGTTCAATATTTTTCAATGTCAAACAAGTGTGCATAGTTTCATCCAGATTGGTGAATGACAGTTGGGTAGCATTATTTGTTAGTTCAACTTATTCTTCATCTTTTTCTAATTTTTGTTTCTAACAATGTAATTTAATTTTAATAATCTCGGTTTAACTAATTCTTCATATTTTTCTAGTTCTAAGAATTAGAAAAAGATGAAGAGTGAATTGAATCAAGATTAAAATTAATATATATTGGTAGAAACGGGTATTATGGAGATAAAGATTTAAAGAGAAATATAAAGAGGAATACTCTTTATTATTAATATAATTAGTTGGTCGTGACAATGGACGAGATGGAATTTAATAATTCTGGGATATTGCATTTTTTAAATTATGAGCTATCAAAATAATTGGAAGGTGTGATTTTCATATGTCGTTTCTTATTATTTTCAATTGTACGTGCTCATATTTTTAGTCGTTCTTCTTCTTTCTTTCAAAAATGTGTCTTCGTGTTTGCATGTTGTAAATAAAAGAAACTATTTCATATGTAATGGTTTGAAAGAATTAAATTCGTTGTCGTTTCAGAAACGATATACGTGTCCATAAAAGTACAGCAATAAAGAATAAATTTACCTTCTCTAAATGAATATCTTATCGGTGGCACTAGTCGCGCTTGAAGGTATATAACGACGCATAATCCTCGTTTTAATGTCGCGCTTACGCGTATAATTTGTGGTTTTTTTTCTTTTGGATCCGGTGATAAGTCAAGTTACTTTATTGCACAGATATATTTTCTGTAGCAAATTTATATGTATATGTCTGATCATCTTTTCTGTTAATTGCCAGACGAGGAAATACATTTAAACCACGCCTAGTGGTTGTAGCATTTCACAAGGGTAATATTTACACTTCCGAGATGTGCGTATAATGATAAGCACGAGATCGATGTTATTTCCTGCTTAACTATTATTCTAGTCATTAATTTCACAACATCGTGCGTTATCAATGTGTTTCGAATTCATTTCAAATTACTCAAATTATTTACGAAGTACAAAATTTATCGATTGTAAAAACTTTAAATTATTGTATTGAATTACATTGGAAAATATTTATATTTAAAAAAAATATGTTATTAAAATGGTTAAAAATTATTCTGGATTTTAATATTAAATTTACCATATACTACCAAAATTATTATTTCAATCACAGATATTTCAGTTATAATTAAACTTCGAGTTAAAATTGCATTGAAATTCACGAATTGTGGGACAAATAATATTTCATTATTCATTTTTCATTTTGAAATTCAATTCACAGAGTATTCCTTATCTTTAATATCTTGTAATTTAAATATTATAGGCTTTCTAAATAATAAGCTATCACTTAAGCTAAATCTTAAGCCGTAAGAAATTGATCAATCATAGTCGATTACTTTTTTCTCTTTGACTGTAATTGGTCAATTTCTTACGGCTTAAAACTTAAAGCTTAGATAATGGCTTATTGTAGAAAGTCCATTACTATAAATGCTACAGATTTTATTTTTTCCACAGACAATATTTCTAAAATACTATATTCTATATTATACTATAATATATTATAAATAATATAATATAACTGTAATATAATTAAAAAAATATTGTGTGAATTATTTTATATTAATAATTAAAATTCTATTTCCTATTTATTTATTGACTATCTTTTGATTCTTATAAGGGCAGTCAATGATTTATCCGTTTTCACTGGTTATATTTCATAAACAAAATTTCAATATAAATAATTGCATCATATTGTATTGTAAATTAATTTATGATTACCGAGCATGATTACTTATATCTCTCGTAAAAGGGTATAAACATTGGGGTATAAACCGCGCGATGAAGAATGATTTCGTACGTAAACGTGGTGGCGTAAACGTGAGAAAATTGGACGACAGTTGGTTGTGGGCTTAATTACAATTTTCATGGAACAATACTACTCTGTATCCGCATGCGAAAACCGTGGCCGACTGTATTTCCGGAGTGAAACTGGGCGCAGTTACGCGGTTCTCCATAGACACAGTAGACTCCTTCGCCGTGAAACCATTTCGTGAGTACACTTTCGACTATTACTGTCCGTTTGTACGGAGGGTAACCGCACGCCATCCGGGCGTTTATGCATCCACATGCAGTCGTAATATTTGTTAGATGTTAGCAGAACAATACGAATACGTTCAAGTTGGGAATTCACTTATACCCATGTGACTTTATATTACGTTTCGTAACACATGGCAACGCGCGGTCTTTGTGTACATCGTATACATCAACATTTAAACTTTGTATCGCATATTACAAATTATTGACTCTAAAACAAAACACGTCGCAACAGTCATATATATTATAAATTATATTATATTCTAAACGTTCAAGTATGTGCACCCGTAATATCGCAGCACAATAAGCGCAAAGTCTCTTTATTAAGTAAGAAACAAACACGTTTTACATGACACGGCCGCTTGTTGCGGGCGCCCTTTATATTGCGCTACACGATATTTCAGAACTGAATCATGCAACGCTCGCATTGTAAACAGGGGTTGCTGGTGGCGGGCAAAGACGAGGCAAATACTTTGAACCGTTCGCTCGCGACGATTCGATTACAACCGGGTTAGAAATGGGGCACGTGGCTTAGACGTTAAATGCCGCCTAGGTCGACTAAACCGACGATTCGCGGTTTTCCTGCACGATATATGGAAGAGAGCCGTGTAGCGTATAGTGTATTTGCAGAGCGAGAGCGAGAGAGAGAGAGAGAGAGAGAGAGAGAGAGAGAGAGAGAGAGAGAGAGAGAGAGAGAGAGTAGAAGAAGGATAGACGGTTCCTATCCCCGGGACGCAGAATCTTGTCGCTCAAACAGTAAACCGTCTCTGCGAGCGACACATTGAATTTAGCCGGCTTTGCATTCATGTACATTGGTAATGATGTCGCTACAAATACTGTTAGAAAATTGAGTTGTTTCATGAATTCCTGACGCGTCCACGAGAAAGTTTACCGGCGTAAATGGCGAGTTCTCATCGATAACGATACGTCGAGACTCATTGAAACGCGCTTCTGTTAACTTGTACAATATTCTTTAGGAGACAATGTGTCACGAAGAGGATTCAACTACGCTGTATAAAGGGATTGCATGTCTCCAATTGCAACGCTTGTTATTTATTACCGACTTCTACGATCAATTCATTTAGCATAATGTCGCTCTCTATTTCATCACGATTTTTCCGTAGAATTTTATTATGTGACAGCAAACTTGGAGATTATTTGAAGACTTACGAGGGGAATGGAAAAATAATTAATTGCACGAAATAAAGAGGATAGCAATAGTGAGAGCACTCAATTTAATTTCAATATCTAATTAAAAAATTTATATATTGTAAAATTTAACAAGCTGCAGTCATTCTAAGTTGATTAATTTCGTAATGTCAAATTATAAATATAAAGTATTGTCTCCGATAAAATTGCATGGCCCCCGAGAGCTGATCGATCTGCTACACGATCGCACAGTGTCCTCTGCTTTATAGAGGACACCGGCGCATACAATTTACATCCCTCTGAAAATTTATGTTGTGCGCGCCCTATTTTATCTGATGGAACAGATGTAGCGCAAACGTAAGCGAATTCGCGATCTCCCTTCCCTGAGCGTGCGAGAACGTGGCTCTGAACCTAGAAAATGTATCATGCCGAGACATTATGTGTCGCGGGAAGTTTGAAAGAATGGCATTAGAAAATTTCAGTCTACCACGTAACTTTCTACAGAAGTCGAGACGGTACACAGGGATGTAACCGGTAGGATTGTGTCCTCAATCTTCCTATATGCACTTTCATTCGATCAGCGTAGCCGCAAGCTTAATCTTCCCTGTGAGTTTTCTCACCGTGAAAACGGAAAGCACGGGTAACGACGGGACATACATTACGAACCATCGTCTCGTCCCGCACTACATTGTACTTCATGGGAAATATTTCACATCCGCCGTATATTATCGCTACATCGTCGCTATCACCGCCGTAGAAATAATATCATAAATCCTGGGATTCGTGGAAATTCCCCGTGGAATTCTATGCACATCGTTGAATCTTTCAAAAATAACGATTCTCTGCTTTTGTAAGTTTGTATATCTAGATTTGTTTTCTTGATATATTGGCATTTAATTCTACGAAATTGAATGTCAATTAATCGTATCGTGTACTGTATAAGGGTGAGATTTAACTATGTATTGTAAATATAACACAATAATGTAAAAGAAAATATCATTTTAATTTAAACTATAAATTTTTTGAAAGAAACTCTATTTTAGATAGAAATTTTTATGAATTTTGAATTTTGAAAGGAGACCGGGAAAAAGTCTCATTCAATGATTAAACCTTATTAAAGCTTTATTTGCTTTTTGATTGGCTTATTACGTTTTGCTTTATATCATCATCGTGAGAAATAAGCGAATAAAAAAATCAACGAACACATAAATTATTATACATGTCGCGGTACATAATATCGTCGGTCCTGCGCGTTTCTTTATGCGTCGCTTATGGACTCACGCGGGGAAAGAAAGCCGTACAAAGTTTCATCACGAAGTGTCTCAACGAGCCAACCTGCTGGATATTTTTTCGCATAAAAGCTTCGCGTATTCCGTTAAAATAATGAGCGTCTCAAAAAAGACGACGTACTTCCGCGCCGTCGACTCTGAAAGTGTCCGATGGCTCGCAATTGCAACTGTACTACTGTACGGCAGCTGCTGTACCGGCTTTATTGCTCGATCTTTTATACGCGCGTAGTGTACACGTTGTCTGGTCTCTCGTCGTATGTGGGCCAGGGTTAGAGAACTTTTCCAAAAGCCACGAAAGAGGCGCTCTCATCGACTGCGGTCTTTTAGCAGCTTGCGTTTGTCTTTTTATTAGAGTGTTTATCTTTTGTAGTCGCCAAAAATAAGACAATCACTGAACATAGTTTAGCCAATTATCGTTTAATAAAACACTAACAAATAATTGAAGAGTGTGGTTGAACGAAATCATTTTATCTTTTATTTTAATTTTCGTCAATTATTTTAATTTTCTTAAAAATTTTATATTTCTAAATTTTATAAATTAAACGTGGCTTCTGTAAACAATTCTATTTATAGCTGTATAATTAATTAACACATGCATCGTGGAATATTACAATTAGAAATAAATTTTGACATCATATCTCTTTTATCTGAAGAATAGAATTATGAAGTATTATATTACTTTACAAGAGATTAGGGAGATAAATAAGCGTCTTTTTGTTTTGCGATATTCAAGAGTATTATTTTGTTTATTTGAATACATTTTTTAGTTACGCATAATGAGCTGTCTGGTAGATTTTTTTGTTTAAATAATTCTTGCGTGCATAGGATTTTGCGAACGCGTTCGCGAACCACTACTGGTTTTATTGTCACGCTGGCACGTCCAATCTCGGTACGTTTGACCGAATTACCGGTGGCGATCCGTTTTAAATCTGCCTTGACAACTACAGACGTGACAGGTGATCTGATGCAACTCGAATAACAGCGTCTACATATAGCAGTGTTTCAAATAGCGCGTGTACATATAGTACGTGTGTCGCGTCGCTGAATATGCGGGTTACAAAACATTGTATTTGCAATGTTTTTCTCTTTTTTATTTCTCTATTTTTTGAGCGGTATAATAGTTTCCAAAATTTTCCCGAATATTTAACTGCTTTCAAAAAGTCTACATAGAAATTACAAAAACTGTTGATTGACTTCGTATATTTTATACCTTTTTATTCGAATAGAGTGAATTGATTTTTACAATTTTAATACTAGATATTAATTTATTTTAATAATTTCAATGCTAGATATTTTGATAAGTGATAAAAAAATTTTTATATAGTTTCTATCAAAATATCTAGCATTGAAATTATGTAAATATCTACGTATTTTTCTTATTAAGCACTATTACTAGCACTCTAATACTTCATTAAATAACTCTTTTTCCTCCATAATTTTACATTAATACTTTAACGTAAAAGAGCAACCGCCGTGTTTTCAGTCTGACTAATTATGATTTAAATGAAGCGCGCTGTATTTCTGAAACAACCCCCTACATCGTTTAGAAAGTGAGCAAATAAATCTCTCGGGCGTTAATGCTAATTCTCCTGACACATATGGGTGCAATCGCCGACAATATGACACAGTACTTTTAATTATACGTAAAAATCAAGGAAAAGAAGATATACAAGGCAGGAAGGCTGTTTGTTGGACATAGAAGTACGGTGGACCGTGGTATGCAGAGGGAGCTAGTCTTGTCGTCACAGCGCATATTTTATACGACAATTTGGCCGTAAGTGGTAAGAACGTAAAGTTAACAAGTTGAGGGGGGTCGCCTAACAGAAACAAACGAGAAACTAGGACTCTCGGCACAGGTGGTAACGGCGGTGTATTGCGTCGTGCGGGAACGAGAGAGATGGAAGTTACCTTCGGGGGCGAGATTTATGAGCGTCGCCGGTGCGAAAAAGTTTACATTTGCTTGTGTCTTCTCTTTGTTCCCTCTCTCCTTTCCCCCTCTCTCTTTCCCTCTCCGCGGTATGCCGGAAGTGACCAAAAGAATTGACGGCATTGTGTGATAAAGTGCAATCGTGATAATTTGGATGCTGCAGATTTGACGCTTAGATGTGTTTTGCGATCTTTTGTTTGTTTCTTGTAAGGGATTTAATTTCTTCGAAATTTTATTGATGATAAAATGAAAAAGCCCTAGACATTAACCCTTACCGTACAATGTGGTGCCTCATCCGTACTATCAAGGATCACCAGAATCTCTTTGTTTTTTTTCACCTCTTCAAAATAATTCAAAAAATCTCTAAAAATTCACCAACATACTTTCAACTTTCTAGAATAAATATTGACTCTTTATTTTGGAAAATAATAAAATGTAGTATAATTTATAATTACCGAAAGACTCAAAGAAACTTGCACAAACAGAAATCGCTCGGTCACTAGTTACCCATATTAGTACGGTAAGGGTTAAAAAAAAATTATCGTAAAGATTCGAAAGAATTAATTTAATTATAAGTGATGGAAAATAAAGTGCTTTTACCGCGTAAATTAGTTTCAGAAAGAAATAACAAAGTCTTTGTTTTCATATATAATTTCTCTCAAATGGATTTTATTTCAATCGATACCAAATACTTAATATCAGAATAAAATATCTAGCAATAAAATGAAACTAGCAATAAAATATCAATCAGTTATTTAATATCATTTTATTTTCATCGTTTACTTATATTTTGTTCTTCATAAATAATATAATCTCTGGTGTTATAATTGATACAAATTATATTATATCATATAATTGTTATTTCACATTTTGCATAATTTTCTGCGTATATGAAAGCTTATAGCTGTTTCCATTCAAGTTTCCATTCAAGCTAACATTACAAAGAATTATAAAAGGAGACTACAGAACAACGTATCTCATTTGTTTTTTGAATGACCTGGTTTTTTATTATTCATACTGCAAAAACTCCAACGAGAGGCTGCCAAGTGCATCATCGACGACGTGCAATTGAAATTTCTGACAAATCGACATTCGTGTGTGCGTTGCGTAAACGAGCGCGAGTATTGCGGCTGGCTGGAAAGTCCGGCCAGGGAACATTTCGCGAGCAAACTTTTTTAATTAAATGGATACTCAACTACGCGGCCGTACCGATCAATTTAATACACGCGGCTGACGAGGGAAGGGGGAAAGGGTGAGAGGTCATCAAGAAATTTAATTTTCGGAAGCACCGCTCGTGAAAAAAGCAATGATGGAAGTAAGGTTCGATAATTTCGAAAAATTCGTACGAGGCCCGGATCGAACGTTTTGCACACGTTTGGTCGGCCGTCGATATCGAGGTCGACGATTGCGAAAGTCGATAGCTCTATCTTAAAACGTAAATTGCGTTACCCCTCGAATTCGCTGCGAAATTACGTTTACAGAAAATATCGGTATATTCGCAAGAAATATAAGTCCGGAAGATATTAACCATCTTCTGTTGGCGCGAAGAAAAGAAGGAAAAATATCAGTTATTGGCTTTACAACAATGAAAGCGAGAACCAAAGAAAGCAACGAATGCAACGATCGATATAAAAATAGAAGGCACCTATAGAAAGAAGTAATAAAGGCGTGGATTAAAAGGAAGATAAATAGAAACAACGAGAGAATCGCTGAACCGCGAGAATTTAGGAAAATGCGGACGAAGAATGTTCTGTTGATAAGACGAATAGAGAAAAAAGGTAATAGAAAGACCGATACTTGGAGAGGGATACTTCGGAGGAAGAATGAGGAGGCGAGAAAGAGGAATCTATAGGAAGAATCTATTGTTGAAAGAGGTATCGCGCGTAGGAGTCGGGTGGAGAAAGAGGGATGAGGAGTACATAGAAGGAAATAGAGAGAAGTGTCCAGGAGAAACGAGAAGATCGTTCTCTGATGTATCGAGAAAAGATAGAAGAGCCTCGGCCTAGACTTCGCGTTTCCCGTCGACTATCAAGAACCTCGACCTCTCGAGCAATCGACAGCAAACATTTCGTGAAACTTCGTTCAACCCCACTAACCGCTAACTCGTCGATGGCCGCACAAAGGGGAGTAACAAGAAACGTAAGCTCGATTTCTCGTGTGCTTTCCAGTAGAGACATCGGCGTGAGCAAAACGTTTTCTCGTCGTTTGTACTCTTTCCGTTTCTCTCTTTACAAGGTATATCAGATATAGCGTTAAAATCAAATTTTAATGACGGACTGAATTGAATTTCAAGACAATATTCTCTTATAAAAAATGTCCATAGACTTTACGTTATTCATTATTAAATACCTTTATAGTTAAATGTAAGATTATATATATAATGTTCTATTGAACGTAACAATGTAAAATTAATTGAAAAATGATTTCGATATTCATTACTTTTCTTGGAGTTAGATTTGCCATTTTCTCTTTCTATTTTCAAATAATATTTTATTCGTGATTACGATGTTTTTATCGAATATAAATAAATGAACTTGAAGTCGATTATCATCATGATTTGATTAATCAATCTACCATATCTATTCCTATTTCATTTCTGATATCAGACAATTGTACATATGATCGATGTTACTTTTCCGATAATTAGAAGAACGTATGGTTTCTCAATTACTCGATAAGTAGGATATGTTTGCTTTTTGAACAAAAGAAAAAATATAAGGACAATTTCTGACCGCTTGAAAGGAATATATGAGATATATGTAGTGTTTTGTCTGTAGATTTGATCTGTTACGATTCTTAATGCGAATAAACATAAATGAAATATTATTACGTAGGTATCTAAAACTATTATTAGCCATAATTATTGGCTACTTAGCGTTATAAGCGCTTTTAATTGCTGCGATCATGCAAAATGAGTTAAATCCCGTGAGATAAATCTGTGGTAAATTCATAAAACGCAATATACATACGTAGCGTACGCAAACATGTTTTATTCAAATTGATGGATTTTGTACATACATTGTAGCTGGATTTAATCTATTATTCAATTTTAATAGTATATAAAAGGATTTATCTCGCTTGTATCATTTTACGTCCGATTATTTATATATGCAAACACTAAATATTATAACGTGCACTATTATTTCCAGTTCCATTACAAAAATAGATTCATCCGATTTTTATTTTGTTTGCAATAGCAGTTAGTGGAGTTAAACAAAGTTTTACGAAATGTTTGCTATCAATTTTTTGAAAGGTCGAGGTTCTTGATAGTGATGAGAAATGTGAAGTCTAAGCCGAAGTCCTTTTATCTTTTCCCGATACATCAGACAACTATCTCCTCGTTTCTCCTGGATACTTCTCTCTATTTCACTTAGAATAAATTATTTTTACAATTGATGTTTTATTCTTGTAAATCGTTACTTATTCGTTACTTATTAAAAATATTTAATGTGTTGTCAATGAAAATGAAGTTACAAATAACTTAAATTTAACATTTATTTACATTAAATTTTATACAAATCTACATAAAATTTAATAAAAAATGTACTAAACTTCGTAAAATTTTATGAAACGTGCACTAAATTTCATGTACATGTACACAAATATACTTTTTAGTTACAGATACATAAAATTTAATGTAGTTATAAAATTTAATTTAATTTATGTAACTTAAAAGTACATTAAATTTCATGATGTTTTTAACAGTGTAGCTAATAGATTTTTAAAAATTATAAATGATACATTATTTCCGTTTTTAATGTAATAAAATTATAATAATTAAAAAACAAGAATCTTATTTTTAGACTGTACATGTGAGAACACAACCAATAAGAACTTTAAATGCCTATAACGATCAATTAAAAAACTTCATTTACATATTTTTTAAAAAGTTAGTATAATGAGAAAAGTAAAATTATATTATAAAAATTGTATTTCGTGAAAGTGAGATTTGACTTACTTGCATGCCGGTTCACCGACAGTCTCAAAAAATAGGCAGGTACCACCGTTCATGCAAAAATCTCCTGCTATTGGACAGGGCTGCTCCTGCCGCGGCCACGCCACTGTCGCTGTAATCAAAGAGATATATTATTATTACACACTCGTAAAATCTTCATCGTGAAAATGTTATGACGTAAAAGATCACGAGTATTTTTTGTGATTATTACTAATAAAATCTGGAAATATTTAAGATCCGCTGTTACACAAATTACACACAGGCAAAATACATGAATTTATAATAAGCAAAATACATAGTCCTTTATGAGCGGTTGTTTAGAAAACCGAAGCTCGAAAGCGCACAATGTATTTTGCATCATTTATTTGGCGCAAAAATTCGTAAGTTACCAGCGTGTCGTAAGCATCAGCGCGACAAAGAAAATCTTCGCGACTGACAAAGAAAATTGTTTTGTCGGCCAAAGCTATGGTGATTATCCGACAGCTATGCTAACATCTATGCAATCTCTGCATTAACGTGATAAAACGAAATACGCCACAGCAGATGGAAAGGAAAAATATGCGGATTAAATGCGATAGCACATTTAATGAAACAGAAATACGCATCATTGCTACGCGTAATTAACTACCGTGGACCGTTATGTATCCCGTACAATTTTAATGTTCGGAAATTTTCGTGTCCACATCGCATACAGATGCGGTCCCCGCTCGTACCGATTTAATTATTAATTTAATTACAACAAACATTAATTAAAATATCGTTAAACAGCATTTACTGCAGTGTAACGCAATGCATTTTCGGCGATACACAATACGGTGTTATTCCTTATAATTGTGTAAAATTTTGCAAAATTGTTTGACGCATGTTGGTGTTGGCAGAATAACGCTGGCATATCATGTAATGCGATTTATTCATTATCGTTCATATTTTACTAATACGGTCATTTACATTATCTCTATGGTACTATTTCCACATTTGAATCATCACGTTATCACATTTAGGATAGATTAGATTTTTTCAACTATTACTTTTATTCTACGATTAACTACCAAAACAAATTATTCTTGTGACATGATACTTTGGTGAGAGCATACTAATATTTTTAGAAGAATTATAATTTTTAATCACATAAGTGATAAATAAAAAACTCTAGGGTAACTCCAGCATTTATATATTATTTATGTCGTGCGAGGATTTACGCAGAAATTAGAAAAAATTTTCAACTTTTCTTATGGTCCGGTTTTTCGTTATGTGCTGATAATAAAGAAAAAGTCTCAATCTCGTATTAATCATGGTTAAATTGTAGATACTTCATTTAACTCGATGATAATGTAAAAATTGTGTTTTTCTAGCTATGATTAATTATTGAACTAATAGTTTTGTAATGCTATTTTTATATAAAAGTTATTCACAATATCATAAGTTTATTTGTAAATTTTTTAATGATCTGTACATTGAAAAAAAATATAGTCAAAATTTTAATAAATATTTAATTCAATACTCTGCCAACTAAACATTTACTTACAGTAAATAAATATTTGTTCAGTAAAAAAAAAGATTGTTAAATCAAATTAACATTTCTTGTATCAAATAAATATATCTTTATATTTAATAAATATTTAGTTGGCAGTATTCAACTAAATATTTATTAAAATTGACTATATCTTTTTTCAGTGTACATCCTACCCATATAGCCGTATTTCTCATCATGAGATATATAATAAAAATATAAAGGGGTTTTAAAAAGTTTGTTTAATATTAAAAAATTATAATTTAAAAAATAATATATTATAAAATATTATAATATTAAATTAATATTTCATATTTTTAATTTTTTTATAGTATAAATAGTTTAAAGTTTTTATTGATATATTTTATTTTCCTTAAACATACTAAATAATACTTGATAAATAAGTTTTGATAGGCGCGGCAATATATATAAGAGAGCTCTATATAATTATTAACTTTTGATACTTTTAGTTTTTTAATCATTAATAATTATGAATTAAAACGATTATTTATTGAAATCGTAGGTTCAATACAACAATGAGAAAGACATTTCATTTTGCTTTATTAATTTAATATATGTCACTGTTTTTCATTCGATGGAATTGAAGCTAAATAAACGGGGAAGTTGGACGGAAAAAGGAAATTGATTCTAAATGCGCACTTATATAAATTGAGTGTTCAAATAAAATAGGCAGAGTGTACCGTGAATTTTAGCGACAGATATTGGAAACATCCGTACAGTGAAATCTGTTATCCGGTACGTATTGAGTTTATCCATATAGCGACGTGTGAACGCGGAATAAAAGAATTGCATCTGCTTCGGAAGTGCAAGCTGTCGACACAATCGATATCTCCCTTCTCTTGTCCGCCGCTCTACGTCGAGTTGTTGCTTTCCTCGGCACTTTCACCAGGCGTTCTACTCATGCGAGTAAAACGTGTGTCGGAACTTTATCCCTTGTAAGGGAGAAAATAATATTCCTATGATATTCGCGAACGCTCGAGATATGCATTTTCATAAATATCTCCTTCTCGCCGAATTAATCTTTGGTATGCAAATATAAGTGATTGCGAAGATTCAAAGGCCGATTTATGAAGATCCTGTAATGTTTGCTTTACGATGTTTTCTTAGCTTTTGGCTACCGCGACCGTTTCTCTTTTCCTTTTTCTTGCCGCGTAAAACCGCAACGTCGGCAATAATCACTAGACATTGTTAACACATCGATAGCTATCGTACATCTTGCTGTGTTTGTGGAGAATAATTTTATTAGTTGACAATTCGATTCGTGAGATCGTACACTCGAAACTGCTTCATCGTACCACGTACGAGATCACAACGCGTCAAATCAAAAGAGAGAGAGAGAGAGTCTTTGTATATAAAAATCTTATGAACTAGATTTATTGCCAGACGAGAGTCGATTATTATTAAAAATTTATTCTAAGGAGATTGGAAATATTTAAACGAATGTTATTCATATTAAGCTTTTCCCTGCTATGATTTTTATACAAGAAAAAAATAGCTTTTTTATGCTACTTATATATAGCGTGAAATCTCATGGCTTGATTAAGCTACCAGAAAATATTGCGGTGTCACACTTATCGCATCGTTACAATTAATCCGAGTGGACTCGGTAAAAAAAACCCATTTTACAGAATTGGCTTTATTCGCCGTAGAAACGTTGCGAAAAAAGGGTTCTCGCTTTTTGGATTTCCGCAAGTCCAATCGGTAAAAGTTCGCGTGACAATTTTAAACGCACATGCAAGAAGATATATCTTTTTTCATGCTAATTGCAAAAGAATCTTGATTGCCCGACGAACAAGTATATTGTGTAAAAAATCGCGTGACGAAACTAAAATGATCATCGATGGAGATAAAAATAGACGTTAGTGCAGGACACGGAATGTTTAGTTGCGCGCGCGAGAAAGTAGCAGACGAGTTTTCGAGAGCGCCATTATTACGGATTAACAATCCTCCATTCGGTCGGTCCGGCATTACCGCACTCCTGCAACTGGAATTTCATCCGGGAGCTTCAGAAAGCATCGGACTAACGCTCTTCGCCTCTTCACCGCGCCTCTGTTCGAGTCTCAGCCCTTTTTCGCCCGCGTTTCTTCTCGTTAACTCGTTAACGAGCAGAAGACATTTCGCAATGAAAGCTCTTACCGCGACTCCCCGACCAGATGGTGCAAGCGGAAAAGTGTTCCGCTAGGCAAAATTTCAATTTTCTCGTCGCCAATGTGCTATCGTAAATGCGTTCACGTGCATTTACGTCGCCCGGTATGTTGCTCTACGCAACCCCCCATGATGTGGCACTTCGTTATGACTTTTCGTTATAATGGTACCCACTAATTCCGAATATAAAAAGATATTCTGCCGTTGTTTTCGGTATTAGTGGGAGATAAGCGTTAAGAAAATGCAACGACTTTCATCCAGGACAATTTAAAACAGAACTAATTTTACACCAAGAATAAAGTGTGACAAATATTTTCGAATAAGTATTATAAATTCTTAAGATAGAAATTCCTATATAAGATCTTTATTAAGTTTCTACATATTCTCAGTTATAGACGATTTAAAAATGGATTTACATACCTGTAATTCTGGGATTTATCGGTCACGTATGTGAAATTGTATTGACGGCAATCAGTAAGCGTTTCATGTTAATGTTCAAGCAATTGGGTATCAGATGCTTTCGCTAATGCGTCTTTACCTCGTAGCAGATTAGAGTACAATATCAGCAAAGCGTTTGCGTGCAATACTAGTATATTCATCACCGTCACCGGCATTGAACGCGTTAACCCTTATCTATGTAACGTGAGCTAGTTGAACTCCTAATAATTGAACTAAAATTGCTTTTCGAATTAAATTTTTAAACAACTAAGAGTCAATACGTGGTTAGAATTAAAAACAGAGAATTATTTGAAAGGCATAAACCCGAGGGGGTAATCACTTAATTAATGTAATCGTGGGACACAGAATCCTCGAAATCATTATAAAATTTATATAAAATCTCTATGTATAATCCGATAATTATATATGCAACCACGAGAAGCCATTGTATAATATTAAATAAAATTGTATATTTTACCAAATTACTTCATAGTAGTGAAAAAAATTATTTGTAATCAGATGAAATCATGTAATCTGTGGGAGACAATATTTCAGCTAGTGGTTACCCTCTTGCATAAACCACAACGCAAGATGTTAGAAGCTATTATTTTATATTTCAATCGAATTACATTAATATTTCAATTGACTTCATTTAAATAAACGTTTCGGTCTTAAATTAGACCAACTTCAGTATTAAAATACTTTTTCCTACGTATAATGCATATATTCGAAAAACACGAATTTTGAATTTAATACACGTTATATCTTATAAAATTGATCACGCCAAAACGCTCCTTTAAACTAAATAAATTTTCTTAGGAAAATTAAATAAAAAGTGTAAATAGTCCAAATTTTGTTTCGTCTTATGTTCCAGAAGAATTTGTCTAATATTACGCTTAATGAGATTATCCACGATTCGTCTTTAATTATTGCACACAAAGTTTCCTGATTCTAATAACATTTATAAATTAGTATTATGATATGTACGAATAATAAATATTTGCAGAATTGAATATGTATATAAAACATCGAAATTAATACTTAAGCATTATGATCAACTTTGAACGAAAATACGATTGTTTATCTTAATTGATTCATATTCTTGTTGATCTAATTTCGAATTATAATTGTAATAAATATTAATGTGATTAAAATTAAAATAGTTAAAGTCATCCTTTTTCACATTGCCAGATTATATTTGAAAAATAACAAAAGATAGAAAAAAAAACGGATAATACAGACTTTGACGACCGCGATAAGAGGAGAAAATGGCGAACGCTGCTTGCGATTAATTGTGCGTGCTTTGTTATTTATTTGTTTTCGATTATCACGTACCTGTCTGCCGATAGAAGTTAACCGCGCGTAAATAAATAATGCCGAAAAATTGAATCGCCAACTGAGTTCGGCGGGCGGTATTTTCTCGCCCGGCTACTCCTTCAGCGTTCTCTTT
Source organism: Trachymyrmex cornetzi (assembly GCF_001594075.2). NCBI lineage: Eukaryota > Metazoa > Arthropoda > Insecta > Hymenoptera > Formicidae > Trachymyrmex > Trachymyrmex cornetzi. Next base: position 714,096 of record NW_017298332.1, read on the forward strand.
CAAGTTCAATTTCCTAATGTCATTAGTCATCGCGGCAAATCCGGGCTGTAGGGTGTCATCCACGACATTATCGCGCATTTACGCGCGCCGTGGGCCTCGGGCTTGTTGCGAGTTGCGCGCGACGCGGAAATAAAACGTCACGATCTATATGGTGAGCACGGGGACCGTTTGTAATTCGTTGTGACGCGACCGTTACACCACGCGGAATTAGTTTGTAAAGATGCGATTTACAAGAACACCGACAACGACAAGAGGAGAGATTTATATCAGCGGAAAAAGAGGGGACATGGGGGATCGAAACTGTCGCTGGTATCGATTCGAAGCGATAACATGCAGCTATTTGAATTCATTCGACACCGCTTGAAATTCAATGAAAATTCACCGGCGATAAAATTTCTTGACGCTGCGTACATAGACGAGAATGGTTCATCAACCTCGCAACTACGCTGTTTCATCGAACGCGACATGATTCTTTCTATTTCCTTCGATCTCGCAGGATTGCACATGCATGTTATGCGTTCTTTTTACGAAAGTCTCACACAGATAGCTTCTTGTCGAGAGATGAAAGCGATTTTTATTTGACGGTTCACAGTTCTCTTATAATTGAAGGATTTGCTGCGCATTCTCGACTTTATTAATTAGACAAATATTCGTTTGCATGCACTAGTACATATGTTTACAAAATCACACATTTATGTAAAAATACTGCTTCGTAAAGTAAACGTAATATACGCTTATAATGTTTCAAATTAAAAAATTCAATTGAAGAGCTGACCCATATTTTGTAAAAATGGAAAAGATAAAGTTAAAATAATGAAAAACAGTGGGTTAACCCATATTTTATAAAAATATTTTTTTTTGTCTGTGCAGTAAACCCTCCAATTTCTAAATGAAATGAATGCAATTGGGCAAATCTGCAATTGAAATCTCTCTTTTTGTATATGACACACGATATAAAATAGTTACATTTCAAGTTTAGATTCGATAGTGTCATCTTTCTGTCTAATGACAATACAAGATCCTGTAAAAATTACTAGTGTATCGATTGGTATGTGAACATGTCAGCATGCTTTCAAGTTTGTCATCTCGATGGTTCCTGTTTTTGTGAATTTCCGATTGAACGAAATGTTTCATCGAGATGCCGGATCGTCACTGTTGCTGCACTGGTTACGCCAACAGAAGCACCGAAAACGATTTCTATTTGGAGTGTGCCTGATGCACGCGGACGATGCATTGTTTGGATACTATTATCGTTGTTACATCCATCGGTTTTTCCAGTTACATGCCGGCAGGTGATCGAGAGGATCTGTCTCGTGACACCGAAAATCTTTCAGCTCTAACGGTAGATAGATAACTGTGCATGCTGAATTCATAGTAAGGTTAATTAATTAACTACGATACATATATTTTACAGAAATTTTGAATCCATTTTGAAAGTTACGTGATCCTTTCCTTAAAAAATTTCATGCATCTATAAATCGAACTCACAATCAAAGTTAATTTTATCGAATATTAACCCAAAAAGTACAATAATAATTAAAACTTAATATATTAATAACACTTTTTTATACAATATAATTTTTTTGAATTTTTTTAAAGCACCTTTAATTTGAAATTTTTTATGTTTATGAAATTTGTTTTACGAAACAGCATTTAAATATGTAAACTTGTGTACTAACGTATACGAACAAATAATTGTCTAATTAATGTAGAGAGTCGAGAGAATGCAATTAATCATTACACGCCATGCATCAATTCTGTACATGAAACTATTAATATAGGTACATGCATTAACTCTCTTATAAGGCATTGATATAACTTCTATAAACATATTTTTACTATCGACCTAATAGTTGATTTAACCCTTACCGTACCATCTACAATTTGGTGCCTCATCCATACCATCAAGGGTCACTTCAAATCTCTTCGTTTTTTCACCTCTTCAAAATATAATTAAAAAAATCTCTAAAAATTCACCAAGATACTTTCAACTTTCTAGAATAAATATTGACTCTTTATTTTGGAAAATAATAAAATGTAGTATAATTTATAATTACCGAAAGACTCAAAGAAACTTGCACGAACAGGAATCGCTCGGTCACTAGTTACCCATATTAGTACGGTAAGGGTTAAAAATTGATAAAGGAGTCGATCTAAAAGTTGATTTAAGAATTGATCAGGAAAGAGTTTTTCAATATAAAATATGCGTGGCTCTTTCAAATCGTTAAATTTCTGCCACACTCACGAGAAATTAAATTTTTAGAACTGAATTATTAGAACTATTACATTGAATGAAATAATTTAAGAATTGCAACCTACAAAAATGGCTTACTGATCGAAGACGCGACCATAAATTTATTTCGAGAATATTCCGTTGTTCTCGTTTGAAACGAGGTCGATCGAGCTATCTAGTTGCAACGCAAAGAAGCACGACGGAAAAATGGGAAAAACCATCACGTATGACGATGGCGACGAGGAGCCGTGTTGTAAAAGAAAAGAATAACCGACGACGTGTTTGTTCGTCGGTAAAAGGCGTTAAAAGTCCTGTATACGCTTTGAAGCGAAACAAGCGTACGTAAACGGAAACGTAAGCGCTCTAGATTCCTTTTGATGCCGCTTTTGAGAACACGTCCTTCATATACGTATATATATGTCGCCTACAACGAGAATCTCCTTCATCGGGATTATATAGACCGCGGTCTAAAAGAGACGTCGATTCTAAGGGCGGAAACGGAATGCGCGGGAGAAACAGAATGTCGATGCTTGAATAGAGAGCAGCAAATACGTTCGCTTACGAAAAAAAAGCGGCCGCGAACAAACGAAGACTTTGGCCTTAAATGTACAATCGCGTGCGCGTTTTGTGTCCACGCGCGAGTCTATCTATTCATTCACAAAACGTTATTCCTCATTGCCACGCCGCGAAAGAATTTCGCCGCGGAGAAATTCAGGACACGGAATGCTCCGAGGGGGTAACCACTTAATGTAATCGTGGGACAGAATCCTCGAAATCATTATAAAATTCGTAAAATTTATATAAAATCTCTATGTATAATCCGATAATTACATATGCAACCACGAGAAGTCATTGTATAACTTTAAATAAAATCGTATATTTTACCAAATTACTTCATAGTAGTGAAAAAAATTATTTGTAATCAGATGAAATCATGTAATCTGTGGGACAATATTTCAGCTGGTAGTTACCCCCTCGGAATCAGCTTCGAGAACCAGTGTGGTTAAAAGTAGGGATTTCTCCTTAACGTAGGCAATTTTTACCTCAAAAAAAGCGTAGAGAAGTTTAAGTTAGAAAAGACCAAAATGTAAGGATTTTTAATCCTTCCTTTTTTTTTTATCACACTGCTGAGAACACGCATTGGCTCAAAAGCCTTGAAAAAAAAACACTGTATGGCATAAATTTTTGTTCATTACACCGCGAATCTCGTCATGTATGTAAAAATGTGAAAATCTGTCTGACAAAAGTATACGTCGTTCCTTTTCTAAAGACAAATTTCGAAAGAAGCTATACAACAATTAAGAAAAAGAATATAAAAACCTATATTCTATCAAAGATCACATAATGACATAATAATGATAATAATTTTATTAGTAATAATAAATAATAAATATTAATGATAAAATAATTCCGTAATGTAATTCATTAACATTGATCGAAAAATTACTTCAATTCTTTGTATTATTTTTAATTTTAAAGACATCAATTTATTATTTTTATCAATATAAAATTAATTTAGTCTTTTATTAATCAATTAATTAATTAATTAATATATTTTTTAAAGGTATAACCAAATTTTTACCGTGATTTTTTGAGAAGGCTTTTTAAATAACTTACCTTAAATTTTCCTTACTTTTTGCCTCTTCAGATGTAGACGATTTTGCATATACAAAATTTGCGTTGTTTTGTTGGACTAACGATACATCCTGGCTCTCGAAAACATAAGTTATTCGATGCAATGCAAATTTTGCGATGCTATTAGTGCAGGCTGTCAGTTAGGTAATTATTACGCGCGCGTTGTAATTTCAAATGGGATTGTACCGTAAATTTCGGCAATCATTAATAGTCGATTCAGAATGCATACTCGATTCTAGAACGCTGATGAACTCTTGTTAATTATTCATTTTGGTTTACGAAGCTGTTGAAAAAAATGATAGCTGTCGTTGATAGCTATCCTTATTCAAATACGATAATACGATTTTATATTTCATTTTTGAAACTGTCTTGTTGAAACAGCAGAATATAATTTGACTGGCGAAAAATTCCAATTTATCGAGTATACTCGAGCACGAAATTAAAGTCAGCACGTGCTCGCAACTAAACGAAATTCAAAATTCACAATAATGCGTAAATCAATTTTAATTGCTGCTATTAATTTCATATATTTATTGGACAGTATTCAATCTTTCTTAATATCGAATATATCGTAATGTGCGAATATACCCAGGTGTGTAATGTATTCAGGATCTACCAGTAATCATAAAATTTTTAACTACTGCGACTACGTCACTTTATTCTAAATCGCATGATATTAACTTTGATCTATCTGTTACTTTCATGCAATATTTTTTTAAATTTTTTATTTTAACCACACATAAGTAAAAAACGTCATATTCGGTAAAAAAAAATGCTCGTGTCTAATAATATTTCTTGTGAATTTATGCAGTTTCCAATTCAAGCTAATTGTGCGCTAATTATTTGTCGGTTTTGAAACTGGAGTAGTATATCGCAAATTAATTCTTTGTTGTACAGTGTGCCTGTAGAAGGCATATCTTTCTCGCTGCAGTTTTTGTACGTTTTGTATTTTTTATATATGTATTTTTTTATATTTGTTTTTTCAATATGTCAACAACCATTATTTATCTAACTCGAAATAAAGCAGTATGTCATCCGTCTATAGCGCAACATTTGACGGGCCTATGAGATTTCATTTCTCTCCTTTACGCCCCCCCCCCCCTCCGTTACGGCGATAAAATAGAAGCGAACGATGTGAATCGCGGAGTAGATTGAAGGGGCTATGAACTGGACAACGGAGAGAGTCTGTGTTAGCGTTCCGCGCGCATGTTGACCGGCGAAATTTCCTCGTTTTTCTCTTAATACTCTTTTTTTCTTTGCCGGCCACGTTCATTCCCCTTCCCGTGCCGACGTATCGACGCCCGGGCCGACAATCGATCATACATCGACGTTCGTCACGCGATTCCACCGCCGCGCCGGTCGAAAACTATCGTGGTCATTAATCTGCCGACCCCTGTCTGCCTCCCCTCCCCCCCCCTCCCCCTCGTGCCGCTGTCGATTGAAGGATAGGAATTGTCTCCGGCACTCTAGCTGGTATCTTGGTCTCAAAAGTATATATTTCCATCTTACTTCTCTCTCTTTCTCTCGTAAAAATCGTACTTGTTCGCCGCCGTCATTAATCCGATCAATGATCCCGCTAGTCATTTCGACGTGAATCGAGTTAATCGACCGATTTTACAGCTCTCTGTCCTATTTTATTCTCTCTCCCTCTTTTTTTTTTTAATAAAATTCTACAGCTGGTATTATTAATCCCCAGTGTAATTCGTCGATGGAAGTGTGTTTTTATTCGCTTCGCACGTCGAAATTGAAAACAGTTGATATAAATTTTTCACCCGATTATTTACAAATACAAGAGAATGTATACGTTTAACGAATACGACGAATATTTAAATTTTATATATTATATCATTGACATTGTTATAATAGGACGTTATAATTAATATGTTATGAATATTAATACAATTTATTAAATATCAATACAACACTTACGAGTATAAAATTACTTATGTAAGTATAGTAATTTTTTTGACAGTAGAGTTTCATTAATAATACTGAAAAAAATTGTGGTAACATTATTCTTGACAATGAATGTATGTATTATGTATAAAATTAGTATTTTACGTATGAGATTAAGTATTTTAATGAGACGTAACTTGAAAGCGCGTTATAGAATTATTGTTAAGTGTTATTAACATTTTTATATGCTAGTATTTTTGCTCAATATTCTTTCTCGATATCGATAATCCAATCAGTTAAGGTGAAATATTACGGAGAATGCTCAGTATTTAATATATCCGTGGAAATTTTCAGTCGGTTGGTATAAATTTTCTATCCGATCTTCCAGGAATACAAGCGAATAGGGACGTCTGAACTCGCGCCGCAGTAGTACTGCCCGAGGCTGATCAGACATTCAGGTTTCGTTCTTCGTAGCGCGCAGCAGGCTTTTAATATTTAACTCATGATACTTCTCGCGAATAGCTACATGACACCTGATACCAACTTGGCATATCGCGTCATTCATATCATATGCGTTCCAACATAAAACGAAAAAGTTGATATTGTTACATGTGCAAAAATGTAGATAACGAATATTCCAGTTGAACGAACTAGATTATGTAAAAAAAATATGTCTGTAAAATTTTATTATATCATTCATTGCGTAATTCGCAAATTGTCGGACAATAACAGATGTTTCTAATGATCTAGAGATACCTCTGCGTTGAATAATTTTTATTGAATAATAAATATATACAAACTTTAAATATTATTTTTATATTTTATATTTTATATACAGCAATAAATTTTATACAATATAATAATAAGGTTTATTTATAATTTTAATTATAGTTAACAAAATATCATGTAAAAGACAAATCTAATTCTCAATAAGCAGCACAAAAGAAAATTAGTTCTGTAAAATTTCTACAAAATTAGTTTTTATTTTTGAGCAATAGTAAACGGTAGAAAATGTTACTTTTAAGTTGTGTTGTATAGGTCGTGTTGCTCTAGAGACCATTGCCGCATTAAATGCCTGAGTTCTCCGTGACGGGATCTCACGAGCAAACACAAGTAACTAGCTTTGGAGAAACAACTCTATCGTAAAACACTAAGTAAACCTGCAAACGACACGCTTCGACGCCATCAAAAATTTCACCTCCGATCCGATTTAAGAAACTATAATATTAAAAATACTTTCGTGGTTCCGTGCTGCAGCTGTGCAAACGCATAATTGTTCATTACAGTTGGCTGGAAATTTTCGATAGGGTGATTTCGGTAATTTGATAGGATAATTTGTCCTTTACATGATATTTTTGTTAACTATAATTAAAGTTATTTAATAAACCTTATTATTATATTGTATGAAATTTATTGCTGTATATAAAAGATAAAATATAAAAATATATTATTAAAAATTTGTATATATTTACGTCGTGCAAGGATTTACGTCGTAGAAGTCAGAAAAAATAGGAGGAGTGGGGATAATGTGTACGTAACCTATTATATGCAGTCTATATACGATTCTATTATATGCCTTTATATTACATTAGTATTGTGTTATGATTTCAGTTTCCTACTGTTAATATTAATGAAATTATTGTTAGTTAAATTAATTTGTCAGTATAGTGAATAGCACAATTATATATCATAATCACATAAAATAATTGTTTTAAAGATAGCAAAAGGCTTAATGGCTATTTACATAAGTGTAAAAGGATAGTAAAGAATGGAATATAGCAAAATACAAGTGCTTTTATATTTTTTGTTTAGTTTGATGTTTTCCTACCTGTTTGGGATATACGGTATTTTTAGTGGGCAGGATTTATACCCAAAGCATACAAATGCGCAGATTGGATTCAGTGCACTAAATGCAATAAATGTATTACATGAAATATGCACCTCATGTCATAACACTTGTAATATATGTATATAAAAAATTGTAATTATTATCTATTACTTCATACCATGGTATATATATTTATCATTTTTATTCCTTCATCAAACTTTTTTGTAAACATGTTTTATAAGTTATTGCTGACTCTCATTAACCTTGAGTTTGGTTGTTTTTTGATAAATTATTGTGTCATTGTACGTCATATTTATAAGCATTATTTGTAAATTTTTCATGAACCGTACGTCTCCTTTCCCCCATGAATAGCCATATATCCTAATAGGATATACAGCAAAAATTTAAGAGCTTTAAAACTCTTTCTTTTTTTAATATGAAAAATAAGTATTTCGAATTTCTAATATTTTTTTCATAGTAGTAGACAGTACAAAGTTTTTACTGATATAATTCGTTTACCTTAAACATAGTAAATAATAAATTAAATTCTTGTCACATATATACCGGAGTTATTCCAGTAAAAGAATTTTTATTGCATTTGAAACTTTCAATGTAGGAGTTTGAAAACACACACTCATTTATTCAATAAGTTAATTAATTCTTTAAATACAAGCAAAAATTATATTTAAATTATTGAAAATCTTATTCTTAATTTTTCTAATTATGTAATCATTGTTTATTTATTATTAAATAATATTTCATTAAGTTAATAATTTTTCACTGTTCTTAATACTCAAAGAACAAGAGCCGAAAGCCCTAACTAATTTTTAAATAAATTCCTTAAAAATTCTAAAGACTTTAGAGTGATAATTTTTTAACAAAATAATTAAGAACGAGAAAAGCTAAATGCTCGTTCAAATCAATCACAGGATGATTGTTGTCTGCTCTGAGTAACGCCACAATAACGATGCAGCGCTTCGACGAACCGAAAATTGCGATTTAATTGAGTATCAGCGGTCGCCGAAAAAGAGTCCGTGCGATATAGGACAGTTCGTTATGGAATTAAATACTTCCGGCCGAAAGGCTGATGGTCGAAAGGGGGATCGAGGGATTTTTCGCTCGCATAAAAGGCTAAACTCTCCCACGCCGGTAGTTTTTCGCCGGTAACGGATTGCTGGTAATGGTACGGGTCGAGTTTATCGAACCGTCGCACCAGGTGTGATTAAATTAAATTTTTTTCGTTCTTTTTGTTCCCTCCTCTCTCTCTCTCTCTCTCTCTCTCTCTCTTTCTGCTTTCTCTTAGCTTGTCGAAGCGAGATTAGTAATAACAATGTAGGCATGTATTTCATGAGCGGTCCGCGAGCCTGCGCTTGTCACGAGCGGCAGATTAGAGTACATTATGGTCATGCAACCGTCTTGTATGGAAAAGAATAAGAAAAGGAGGTATGTTTCGTTGTTTTGCTGATGAAAATGTTATTATTATTATTATTATTATTTTTATTAAATTATTGGCGGG
>NW_017298332.1:723338-757411 GCF_001594075.2 Trachymyrmex cornetzi
AATTAGAATTCTAATAGACATAACCAGAAAATTCTGATTCGTCCATTTTCCACCAGAGTTACTGTTTAATCCAACCAGACTATTTTTCTCAGTGTAGCGATGTACGAAGCCTAATAATGTTTGTGTTGCACGATATATACCTCCTTGGTCAAAGTATTCGTTCACATAAAATACGACAAAATCAATACGTTTTCTTTCTTGACGGCATTAGCAAACAATAATATATGCGCTTCTCGAATAAATTATTTTGCAAGAGTAACTTTTTCTTCGTAATTATGATTTAAAAATACATGGAAATATTTTTTATAATATTTTACATTATTTTCGCTGATGTTGAAATGATTCTAATTAATTTTGAAAGATCATTTCTTTCTTAGGAGACACAATTTTATTACTATCGCTCTTTATAATTATTATCAGAAAAATACATTTTCTTAGTTCTAGAAATAAAGTTTTCAATTAATTCCGATAGTTTGTCATTTTTTGTATTTTCGTAAAAAAAAATTGAGAATTTCATTAGCGGATCTAGAAATATTTCAGAAAGGACCATTGACGTGTGAAATTTTTATTAACGTCAAATATGGAAAGATAAAATATTTGAATTATTATTGGTATTATATATATTACATTAAAAAAGTATTATTTAAATGTATAATTCATAAAATGTTTTATTTAAAATTATATTAACACAAAGAAAAGAATAATATTGTATAATAGAATCTATACATATATAATATTTTTTTATATCTAAAGGAATTTATTTAATTAAAAAAATTTGTTTGAAATCAAAATTGTGATTAAGCATTTCAGAAACATTAAAAATATATAGGTATAATAACATTTTGCATAAATATAATTTTTAAAAAGGAGACTCTCTAAAGAGAGGGAGGGAGCCATGGCTCCCATGTCTTCTCTATAGATCCGTCAGTGACTAGTTTATATAAAATCTCGCTTCAACATAAGTCTTCTCTTCAACGAAATATTAAAAATTAACAAAGTAAACGCGTTATTGCTTGAGGCAATGCATACGTATAGATGAGAAGAGCGTCGTAGAAGGACATATACATACAGCTGTCTCGGTTAAACGTATATAGAAACGCATTCTCGTGCAGCAACTTGGAGAACGGCACCTGAGGGCACAATTTTTCTTTTGCGTTACGTCGCGGCGTCATGCTGGGGCAATCCGACCGCGCAAAAAGGCTGAACAACGGCTACTGTTACTGCGACTGCAACATGTCGCAACTGCGCCCTGCTTGATTCGTTTTCGCTTCCTCCCAGTTGAATTCAAAGTTGTTATACGCGTGAATGAACGAAACCGTGTACGTACAACGCCTCGGATAAGATATGCTTTTTAAAAGCAAGACAGATTTTCAATTTTTAATTTTAACGAAGTGATAAAAAGTGTTTCCTTTTTCTTGAATAGAAATGTAATGTCGATATTTATTCGATATTAGATGAGCATCTGTATTATTGCTGTTGAACTGTTTTAAAAGTATCGGATATTCGAGTAAGATTTTGCGCAGGGGATATTTAAACGTAATCCTGCGAAATGCTTCGAAGCTCGATCAAATGGTCGAAATGTTTCGTGTAATTTTTCAATGATAAGTGGCATAACGCGATGCCATGAGAAATCCGCGGCGTAAAAACGGATTTCTCTTGAATGCACGAGAGAGTGAAACATTCGCCTTATGATTGGATCGTTACATGATTCAATAACGCTCTGCTACCGTTTTTAGCAGATTACCATGAGCGCGTTCACAAATCTGAAATCAAATTGAAAAAATATTCGTTGAAAAATCTGAAACATAGTGGCGGTGGTACGTGATTCGGGGTCCAATGCATGGGTGATTTGGGCTGTTAAAAGTTCCAAATATTGTAAGGTAGCTTATTCAGCCAATTAGAGTTAGTTTTACACTTATTTGCAAATTGATCGTAAAATTCATCATACTTGATCATTCATGAAAGATAATTATCTATGTATTTGTTATGCATTGTCCTGCTACTATTGCCTAGAAAATAACGATTGGTTACTTTTTTGTAATATTAACCTTTACCGTACCATCTACAATTTGGTGCCTCATCCATACCATCAAGGGTCACTTTAAATCTCTTCGTTTTTTCGCCTCTTCAAAATAATTCACAAAATCTCTAAAAATTTACCAACATACTTTCAACTTTCTAGAATAAATATTGACTCTTTATTTTGGAAAATAATAAAATGTAGTATAATTTATAATTACCGAAAGACTCAAAGACTTGCACGAACAGGAATCGCTCGGTCACTAGTTACCCATATTAGTACGGTAAGGGTTAAAGCAAGATATTAGATTTAAAAATTACTTAATAAACAATAATAAGATTGGAAATAAGACCGTTTATGTTAGAAACATTACTTTAAATACGAAGCGCCATTACGGTCTGAATGTTAAGATGTTGAACTATTATATATATTCATATTAAATGAATTAATTTCAGAAATTATAATTACGTGCCGATATGGTTGTCGGACTTTCAATTAATTTGAAATATTAATAATCCCCCCAAATTTTTCCCAAATTTAATCTTAAAAAACTGTAATATTTAATAATCAATATTAATTTTAAAAATCAATATCTATTAATAATAGATACGGTTCGACTGAAAGGTTTTGGTTCAATTCATTCTCGTAACAAAACTTAAATTGTTTTTACACTATTTTTACGCTATTTTGAAATTAATATCGACTAGCTGCACCTTTATGTCTCTATGTATGGCATTTGACATGACATAGAAGAGTGCTATTAACTTCTAGCTAATATCAGGAGCTATCTATTTCAAATTAAATTTATGTCGACCGAATACTCGGCAGAGCTTCGATTAGATCGAATAAATGTAATAAAGTCAGTTTTTAACAGTCACTCGCGACTTATTGAATCATGCAGAAGATGAGAGTGTAGAAACGTCAGTGATTTCGATATATTTTTAGTAGTGGCAAGAGTACTTTGTACGTGGTTGCAGGAGTTATTCGATAATGAAATCGCGCCCGAGAGTTGTACGTTGCTCTCGAAAATGTCCTAAATCGAAGTGTCCTAAAATCTGCGTACTAAACATGCATACATCGCATATGAATTCCGATATGGACAACTTGCTGTTATTATCTATCAGAGTATGTCGGCCTGTTCGTGTGCGCGTGCTGTTCGTTTAACTCCCATGGACATTTCTCAGTCCTTTGTTCCGCGGGCGTATATTATAAATGATAAAGGACTTAACTCGGTACTCATTACGGGCCCGCTGAAATAATCCCGACCGCGTCGTTTTTATCCGCTCTCTCTTTCTCTTTCTCTCTTCTCCCTCTCGTCGGAAGCCACCGGCGACATTTTCGCGTCGGGTATCGCTGCTGGTCGTTATTCACCGGCGTTAAACAGCGAAAATTTCAACAAAGCCCCGCCCGCGCCGTTATTTCTCCTCTCTCCCACCTCCACGCGAAATACAATGAATAACCGAGCGCATTCGTCCGGACTCGCAGCGATCAGAGACCCACATGGAAGTTCCGCGGAACTTTTAATCCATCCCATTCTCGACCGAGGGAGATAGGTCGTGTCGCGAATCCACGATACTGCACAGAAGTATCTCCCTTCCCTTCACGGGAGGATATTTCGTGTATAAATCGCTTAATCTCTTAAAAATACGATCCGACTTGCGCGTGGCGTACTCCACAGTACATTGCGCACGACGTGACCACTCGATAGTGTGCATTGTGAAAATCCATGGCTGTATGCCATATTGATAAAAATGTCAGTGACAAAAAATTCAGCCACCATGTCTTTTTTTTCGGATGGTTATCAAAAAGCCGTTGGAGTGAAGGATGATAATAAACATTATGAATAAATAGAAACAAATATTTTGTGAAATGTTAAAGCAGGGATATTTGCGAAGAGAATATAAACCGCGAAAATAATTGCGGTAGGGTGTGAAAAAAAATTCGCGGAAGTGTCTACACACGTAATTGTTGTACAATACGCTCAATTTTTGTGATAACTCACTAGCTCCGCAGTATCTTGTCTAAACCTGCAGCGGTTAACCAACTAACGAGCGGTCGAGTAATGTCAAAACATTAATCGTGCCTAGTGGTTTACCGAAACCGAAACGTCGATTTGCGGCGCGAATCATGACCGGTTAAACACCGTGAAACTTCAAGACATGGTGCGATGTATTCACCAATGAATATACCCGTTTTCACATTGTTTAAATGATCGATATCGCGTTTAACTCTTAAATATAATTCGCTGCGCACCATTTCCGATTTAACAATTTAAACCATTTCAGCTCGTTGATGCGTTTCATTTAATTTTTTTGCTATATCTGAAAATGCCAAACAATTTTACTTCCATTTCAAACTAAATCAGTATGCGCGTATATGGTCATTTTATTTAAGTAAAATTATTTTCCTCTGTTTCTCTTTTTTAAATATCTATATGTATTTATGTAATATTGTTTCATTCCATTTCGTTTTTGATAAAACAGTAAATACAAATTGATTAAAGAATTCATCTAAATAAAAAAATTTAACATCTCTGAGATATAATTTACATAATATAGGGGAGAGTTGGCTAAGTCGTACCGACGGTTAAATCGTACCTCCATTGTATTTTCTAAACGAAACATTTTTTTTTAAAGATAATGACACTGATGTGACGCTGGCAATATGGGTTAAAAACAATTATTTTTGTTTTGTCTTTGAGTCGTCTGTTTATGAGTGACGTTCAAAATTGATTTTATTCGGTGTCTGATCTAAGTTTTGGTACAATTTACCTAAGGTGTTATCAGTACAAGGTGGGTAATTGAATTATAGTGTTCTTTATGGTTATAATTGATATTTAAACTTTTTACGAGACAGAGAGTATAGCATCAAATTAGCAAAATTTTTGTAAGTTATGTTGCTATTGGCAAATTTATAAAAATAGAGGGAGTTGGGTAAATCGTACTTGTCGCTGGTCTTTGTATATTGTACCGGTAAGATTTCGCAAGTGACGCGAGCATTATGTGGAGGTTACTATTATGATAAAAAAGAACCTACAGTGGACTGGATTCAATGTGTCAGGTGCTCTAAGTGGTTGCATGAAACCTGTAGTGACAATCCTGACATTTACCAAAATTGTGTAAATAACGCTGAAGAAAGTGATTACTTATCAACTATTGAGTCTTTCTATTAAATTTTTCTATTGAGTCTTTCTATTAAATCTTTTCTATTGTGACGGAAAAATCCGTAATTGATTTTATTTCCAAAATTTATTTTTTTCAAAATATATCTGAGATTTTAATATTCTGAAATATAGTGCAATGATAGCTTGAATCAATTTAAGTATTGCTTTTTACTTTGTTTTCTTAAATGAGTTTAAAATACACAGAGTCTAATTTCTGTTTTTATAATAGAAAAGTTTTTATTATACCTACTTAAATATGTAGGTATACTCAGTTTAAAATTAAAATTCAATTTATAAATGAGTTTTAAAATTAATTTTGTTTATTTTCCTAGTAAACAAACAGACGTTATTTATCATCATTTTAACGTTAAAGATGCTATTTTAACTTCAAAATGACAATGAGCAACGTCAGCTTGTTTGCTATATTAGAAGTACGATTTAGGAACCAGGTGGTACAATTTAATGACCTGAATCTCCAAATCGTACCAAAAACTTTTTTTAAAAATCTAATTTAAATAATAATTTAATGTTTATTTTCGTAAAAGTATTGTTTTGTTTTATTGTCAATGAACCAAAGTTTAATGTAAGTACAGAAATATTCTGATCTCTTTAGTACTTTTGTTACAATTTTGTTTAAACGTTAGGGAGTACGATATAGGTGACTTCCCTCTACATTATTTTTTACGAAGCGTTACAAACAACTTCTCTTAAAAGATAAATAGAAAATATAATTATTTTACAGCAATCTATTCTTTAATAATAGATGTAGAAATCAAATTTACAGCTACTTATTTATTGAACAATAACTAAAATCAAAGAGAGCTTAAAATTAAGCAGCTCATCGTTATTTCTCTGACAACGAAATGCATCTCATGCATGCTTTTAGAGAATGAGTGTTTTAGAAAACGAGACAGTTAAGTAGGACAGAATGCACATTCGGGAATTAATTGCGTTCGTAACTTGTCCGTCGAATTATATCGCGGTAGTTACGCGTGTCAACGTCGCGCGCACCCACACAAACAGACGCGGTAGATTCGATTTCGCGTATTGTTACGTCGAGTTGTCCCATTTACGTTCAGCGAAATATCGAATTTCGATCGCGCGTGTATCTTCCTTTATTGGCCATCACCGGTTCGCGAGTGACGTTCGTCTCTCTTCGCTATGAGTAATCGAGCGTAATTTTGCCCAAAAGGGGAAAATATTTGATATAAGAGATGATGGCTCGACACGCGCGCGTACAGCGCGTTCTGTAACGAAATATTCGGATGTTTGAGAAATTTACAGTTAACTTTTATTTAACAAAAATATCGACAAAATCCTTTTTTTTTTTACACGCGGTCAATTTAAATTTCCGATGTTTTTGCGAAAGAAAAATGGAATCCATATTTTTCGCGGCACCTCCTCCTAAAATATTACCTGTGCGTATATCAGAATGCATCTCTACGTACGCGAGAAAGGTCGCAGCTTAATACCGCGAGTGTGTCGGTCTGTGCTTTAATTCGTTTAATGGACACGTCCTTGCACGCACGGCTACTCCAGCCGTTCGAACGGATATGCGAGAAGTTGGCGAGTGCGCGGGCGATGCGGTGTAAAAAATAGTGGAAAATGAATTTTTGTCAAATAAACGTGTCGGAATATTTTGTTATCGCGGACGCACAGCACGATAAAAACAAAAAAAAAAGGAAGAAAAAAAGGAAAAAAACAAAACCTGATCCCGGGGCGCGCGCCATGGAACGCGAGCGACTCTATAAAATATTCGCTCGGGAGCGTTTATTTGGAGATTTCTGCTCGATGCATTTGTGTATGGGCGCACACGCACCCTGCAGGTACGCGGATACACGCGCCTTCAACAATTTTTTTCCCGGATATATATTTTTCCCGCGGCAGTTATTGTTTTACAATAATCTTGCAACGTTTAGCATAATTGCCGAGCAAGGTTGAGTAACGTATCGGCCGTCGTCTTAAAGCGTTGAATCGCAGCGCGAATTGTTTAAGTACAGTTGAAACAACGTCCAACTCTCTGCTCTCTCTGAGATGTGAGTGAATTAACGCAATCCTTTTGTAAAAGTCAGAAAGGTAAAGCAAGAGTGAAATAATTCGCCGTTACGTGACCGTGCTTGGATTCACGGCGGCAGGCAAAAGTCACCACTAACTCTCGGGTCCAAAGAGAGCCGTGAGATAAAAATCCAGGATTGTCGAGACTGAGGAGGGGGAGAGGGGACGGAATCGCGCGGAATCTTCTGGTACCGGTCCAGGTCTGGAGGAATGAAATTGTGAAGTTTCAAAGCACCCTCGAAGCTTTAAGCATCCGGTGAGGTTCTCCTGAGCTTTACTGAGCGGAATTTCCCACCCCTTTCTGTCCCTCTTCCTCCTTCTCTCCTTTCGTCCTTCTAGAGGCTGTAGTTCTTTCCTCCGGAAGAGGACGTACGTTTCGTTCCTTTGTTCAGTGCGGATTCCACCTCGGTGAGTGGAAAAAAAAAAAGGTAAATTGAATAGATCTCGCGAGTCGTACAAGAAGTGCAGACCGGGCAGACGGAGCAAAACTTGGACACACGTTAAAGATAAGCGAAAGTTGAGAAAGAGAGAGAGAGAGAGAGAGAGAGAGAGAGAGAGAAAAAAGGTTGCATTTCTCACACACACAGTACTAGATACACTTTTAAAAAACCTTTTAAAAAACCTTCGTTAAGGGAAACGTCGTGGTCATTTAGGAATTTCTTCATTTTCTTGCGTGACGGAGGACTTCGTAATGACACGACCGCGTTATTTCTCGCGAGTTTCTCGAGAGACCTAGGATACCTTGCATATGCGCAAACATGACGTTTCACATTTCCTTTGCTCCTTATTTATGTGTCAACAATACAACGTAAAGCTTCCGACGTTTTGCGGTGTAAATGCATGCCTTGTCACAAAGAATGGCTCTCTACGACGTCGGAAGTAACGTGAACGGTGCATTTCCTTAGTTTTATCATCGCGTGCGAATTGGTCGAGGTTAAGGCAGGAGCGAATCGAGATGGACGAGCGGTTTGTAATGTAATAGTTACGTGCCACCTACCTCTCGTATCCTATCCTAAGATAAAAGAAGTAATAAGCTTGCGGATCGTTAGAACGATCCTTGTATATGTTTTTTTTTTCGAATGAGAACCACTACAGTGCTGCGCATAAAATTTTACTACGTTGCCTAGAAGAAGTGGTCGGCGAACTGTTGTCGTGCAGCTGGAATTTCTTCGCGTCTGTAAGATGCGAAGTTTATATCGCAGCGTTTCTGCGTTTCTTTTCGATGCACGAGGCGCAGGGGAAAAGGGAAGCAAGGCGGTCATTAAATCTTTATAGAGAAGCATATATCGCGTGCTCTCGTTTGACGGAGTTGCAGATAAGATCGGCGTTCAGCTTGAACGTTACTTCTTTTTCTTCTTAACTCTGCCCGCTAGAACGCGGGCAACGAGTAAGGTATTCTCACAAAGAGGATTTTCGTTGGAAGAGTAACGACAAAGAGTTTCAAAGGAAAAAGTTTTCACTCCTCGTGGAAAAGGCCCAGTCTTCTGTGCGCAGTTGCAAGTTCGTTGTATATTTCTCTCTCTCTCTCTCGATACGTGCAAAAGTATAACGTTTCATCATCCCATATTAAAGCAAATTATTTTCTGACATCTGCAATTTCGCGTTTTATTGTTTATCTCATTGTTAGCGAGTTTTCATTTAATAGATCCTGTCGGAGCTGGTCTTCACATACTGTAAGATTTTCCCGGGAATACATTTCGCGAAAGTAATCTCTGTAAACTGAAGAATTTCCAAACCGCTTTGCGTACAGTACGATAAAAAAAAATATATATTCTATTGTTACTTTTATTTCAGAGTAAAAATATTCGTCGGTATATGCGTTAGCACGAATGACGTAGCACGCATCAGGTCGCTCGCATAAATATGTATTCACTTTAGTTTAATCTCGAAAAAATATTCTGTGTAACAACGTTTATGCACCCAGCAAAATGGAGACTGCATCGACAGTATTTTTCCGAACAATTTTTAAACACAATACGTTATGTTATTTTGTGCAGAAGAGATATTTTATCGTCGAGAATTAAAGAAAAGCTGATGACGATTTGGAAACAAATGGTATCTATCTGCTTGCGGTAGAATCAATAGCAGAGTCGATAGCGAAAATCTACAAGTATTATTAATGAACATTTATGATACCCAAAGTAAATGTAACAAATATTATTTCTATAATATTTTTGCAAATAAATAAGTAATATTAAAGGGTAAAAATATTTTCTTAATTTTTTTTGGATATTATTGCTATGTACATGTATCATTTTTAATTTTTACATGAGAAATTAAAATATTTTTAATGTTTTAACATCGAGAAGAGAACGATGAAATAATGTATTGATAAAATATTTAAAATAAAGTTCTCTATTTTAAAGCGTAGATAATTTATAAGAGATCGATTGAATGTATATAGGTACTGTTTATTTAGCTGCTCATAGGAAACAGAATGGTTCGTGATATACTATTAAAATATTATATGACAGTTACGTAACATTCTGAAATATTACATATGTGATGAGAAATCTAAATAAACATAAAAACGATATATAGTTAGTGTTGTGTCTATGACGATGTAGGATGAATCAATCACGATTTACACACGAAGTTGTCACAATACTAGGAATTGTATTTATTTTGTCTGATTATAAATTTATTAAATTGTCACAATATATTAATGTCAATAAGTACATTTAATCACTTCACGGATGATCGTATACCTGTGCAAATATTAGAGTTCACACACTTTACCGATCTCGACAACGCCTGGGGAACTTATGTCCTGAGTCACTTGTGATCGGTACGGACACGCAACAATCGCCTGAGGCCGTCGCCTTGAGTCGCGTTTGCTCGAGAAGATCTCTTAACACACCGACTAGAGAGTAGAAGTTCACCGTGGTACGGTCAAATTCGAATGACGAAAAATCTTCCCTTCCCGATCATCGTACGCGTTCGTCGTTGCCACCGAAATCGCCCGAAGTCCTCTGAAGGGCTCTTTTTCCGCCGATTCGTGGATTCAAAGAGGCCGCGGTATCGATAACGCCGAGATATCGCGCGAATCATTTCCGCGTGCGTAAACCGAGAAGAAAGACCGTGGTTCGAGATTAAAAACGCCGAAAGTCCTTTAGTTTATACCGTCTGCTTCTGAACTTATACCGCGATTTTCTGCTCTCTCTTTCTCTATCTTATTATATGTGGTATATGTCACATATATGTGAGATCTCAAGAGCCGTCCGTTCAACGCTTAATTTTGTCGTGCACGACTCTTTAAGCTCATATACGGAACAATTAGTCTTGCTCAATGAAATATTAAATTACATTATTTCTACGAAATAATTATATGTTACATATTCTGTTATTTGGGTTTCAAGATAATTTCGATAAACGTGCTGTCGTATAGTTTAATTTTGAAATGTATCTGTCAAACTATCTACTTGCGATTTGTTTTTTTGTCAACGATAGCAGTTTGCTTGTTTCCTCCTCAGACATTAAATAACTGTGAGTCAGTTGAGGAGAGAATACAGGATACATAACGCGTTCATACGCACCACGAAAATCTGAGGTTTACCATGAATTGACCAATATGAAGTATGTATACTGAAGATGACTCGAAACGTTTGTAATTTTGATATAAATGAAGAATATATTGTAATGTTAAATTTATAGCACGAGAATCCTGCTTGGCTGGTAGTCCTTTTTTAATTATTTCGTATAGTTTGTGTTTTGTTCTGTGTACTTATTAATGTTACTTAAGATAATGATTAATTTCGTTTGATTAAAAAACGTACGATAATAAAGTAATTTCTATAAATGTTTTTCCGATCGAAACAAAGATAAATTTATTCATTCAATTAACTTTAAATTTAGTACTACTAATGTGAGACCCAATCAAGTTTGAAAATAGTTAATTTCAAAAAATTCTTTTATGAAATTAGTGCAAGAAAATTATCATCCAGGGTGTACAAAATTAATTAAATATAATATTTTATAATTCTTAATTTTAATACTTCGAAATCTATTATTATTTAACACACACAAATTAGGCTTTTTTTTACCCAATTTAGGTTTTTTTATATAAATAATCATTCTTTTTTAAATCGTTTCCGAAAAAATGTTAGAATTAAAAAAATGTTAACATAGATACATATGAGTCCTTTTTCAAGAATCGATTGTTAAACTGCGAGTTTAACAACCGATTCTTGAATCGATTATTGAACAAAACTAAAATTGTGTTTTAAGACTTTATCTTAACTCCTTAATTGAATCACAGTTATTAATATGACGTAACAAATTGATTTTTTCGAGATATATTTATTAATAAACTCTATCACATTTCACACACACAATGATTTTACTTGAGTTATTCTTTAGCAAAAACATGATTTTAAGTACAGCCCAAAGATACAACGTTTTAGAATCCATCGTTTTCTGTTCTTTTCGAAATTTTATTGCTAAAAAAAAGTTTTAACGAGACGAACACGATATGAGATTCGTGAGTATAAAAGCCACCGTCTGCCTGTTTGGGATGCTAAAGGGAGTCAATTCGCTTTAGATTATTTTCCGGATGCGGATACCTCGTGCCTGCGTGCGCGACCAACCAACCGACCGTATCGCACAAGTGGGCAAGATTCAATAAGACCAGGTGGATATTGCTGACCCGAACTTACGTTGTCGAGCGTTTCTGAGCGGAATTCGAAATTTGCCCTCATGGGGCGATACGAACCCTCCGGCTTCTCCTGCTATTTTTTTTTTCTTCTATCGTGCTATTTCTCACGAAGCGTGCTTCGTTTTTTTTCTTGGCCTCGCGCGCTGTCCGTGAAAAGTGAGAGACAGCTTCGACAGTTGAAGAAATGGCGTGATAATGTACGACGCTTTATTCGCCGCGAAGAGAAAAATCCGGATATTAGCGGCGTTATATTGTCAAACGCAAAATGAATCACATTGTTACGCCGAAATAATTTGTATCAGAGATGTTGAATCAGAGATACTGATTTTCTGCTTATCTCTTCTTAATATTCATACATGAACGACTTTGCTAAAGTATCTAAAAATTTAGTTATTAGATCTGAAAATAATTTTGCACATCGAAATAATTGTATAGGAATTTTATAGAAATCTTGAGCATAATGAGCATAATGAGTGTTGCATAAAATTTTGACATTTTTAACAACCAGTTTGAACGTTCTACATAATTATTTTGAAGTTCGACAAAATTATTTTCAGATCTGTATATATATATCTATAGCTAAATGTTTAGATTTAGTAAGATTATCCTTACCGTGTAATCACTAATTACATTATACTGATATATATATATACATATCAGTGTAATGTATATATTTTTAAATATAATATATATATATATTATATTCAAAAAATAAATTAAAAACTAATGAAAACGTTCGGGCGTGTATTACTTTATCTATTTTTTTTTCTTCGCCTATTTTCCATCCGTTTTATCCTGTAATCACACATGGGATTTTACTTTGCAAAAGATACGGTAAAGGGAAGTTAATTACTTTCCGCAAAAAGCAAGTAAATTTTCGAATCGTATTCGTATAGTAATTCCAGTATTTCACTGTACAAGAGCATTCCATGTCGAGTCGACTGCTATATTCTAGCGTGAAATCGCGGATATGCGTAAAAGGCCAGCGGCTTGTCCAGCGTATCGCTGATTTTACTGCTGCTTTTTGTTGCCGATTACATCGAATCCTACGGCATGTGAAATTCTCCGCGAATGCGTTCTGCGAAAAAGCTCCGGTACTTTACTGCCGCAATTTCGAGGGAAAAACTAGGAAGTAGAGAAAGAGAGAGGCGAGGGTGTAATAAACACGGTTCAACAACAAAATCACCGACGTTCGCCAACGCAATGACCTTTAACACCAGAATTCGCTCGCGGCCGCGTTGTTGAGATCTGTGTGGCGCGCGAACGGAATGATGAATCGGAAAACGAAGTTAGGTGCCGACGAGAGGAATTTAAATAAATCAAAAAGTTTGCACGCCTCTTTTCCTCACGAATCCGCTATTCTCCAATCGTTCGCCGTCTGCTGTGAATCGGAAGTTTCGTTAATAAGCAACGATTGATCCTTTCTACCCTTACTTTCCGTTTTCGTGGCTAATTCAGTCAGACTCGACCATACGATCTCGTCGGAGAATCTCGATGATGAAATTTTCGTCGTTGGCTGTGTGAGTGTGTGTGTGTGTGTTGTGTGGTGTATGTGTGTGTGTATGTGTGTCGAGAAATTACGATCTCCTTCCTTTGCGAGAATGGCGTACTTCTTTTTTTTTTGGAATTTCTCCTTCGTCTTGAAATCTTCATCGCGAGACTTCCATTCATTTTCCTCGTATCTCGCCGACATTTTAATTACGGTTTTGAAAAATATATGGCGAAAAGCAATAGCCGCGTTTACAGTATTTTGCTGTACTAGTAAGCTCAAAATAAATATGAAAGAAGATAAGTGAATACTTTATAAAAAAGTGAGATAATATTACCTACTATTACAAAAAAAAATATTTAATGAATAATGTTAAAATTTTAAGTAAATATCTGCGCTCTATAAATAAATAAAAATTGATAGAGATAAAAATATGCGCTGTTTAATACTAATTGCGTGCATTCTCTAATAATTAGGTATATTAAAAGAAAGTATATTTGTAATTCAACGCCAATATTATAATTTAAGTATCTTTCTTTCTCTCTTATTTTTAATTTTCTTCCAATAAAAATCATGCATCTTTTATGATGATATCTCATTCATCCTGAAGCAGCGTTATCTCCATTTCTATGAAAAAGAAAGAAGATAAAGATTTTAAATCTATATGTCGTTCATTTGTTACACCAACGACTCGAAGAATAAAAGTAAGTTAACTTTAAAAATAAAAGTTTTTCACAAAATAAGTTTGAATATTTTGAATCTTATTAAAATTTTGGAATATTAATCTTAAAATGCAATTTTGATATAATGAAAGTTCTTTTAAAGTATATTCCTCCTTTTTTCTTTATGTTTTCGTTCTTTTCCTGCAATTAATTAAAAAATGAAATTTGTTGAGTTATGTCTTCGTAGCAAATGAACGATATGATTCTTTAGAGCAAAGAATTAAAAAAAAAAATTACAAAAGGTTGAATATTACAATAGTAACTAAAAATAAGCAATATTCAATTATACACAGGAGTACAATTATCTCGAATCCGCTGAAATTACAGTTATCCCGTTCCCGGTAAAGCAGTTCCGTTTTCCTTTGTATGAGAGGATCTCGCCTTAGACACTTCGGAATTGAATATTTGTCGGAGGCTAATGAACCGGGAGTGCAGTCATTGGTAATTTACGCGCGGCGCACGGTGCAGGCGTGATCGTAGGAGGATGTGCAACGTGATACGTATATATACGTATATACAATACTATTCTGCGGCAGTTCTCTGATGACGGCGGCTGCCGCACGCTTTCTCGCGCGGCAAACAGACCCTATCTATTGTCGGCTCTATTGTCAGAATTCTGGGCCGTAGGAAATTCTCGCGCCCGACGGCAGTTCTCTCTTGCAGACTAAATTGCACGTAGGCGTGTAAACGTTCCTTGTACCCCGCAGTGTATGCCGCAGTATCGTCGACCGCGCATCCCGCCGTCGTGTGTACGCTATTGAAATTTTGTCACCGCGCCGATGTATGATATATGTGTGTGTGTGTCTGCGGTGAAATATATAATAAAATAATATTTCCACACGGGTTCTTTTCTCAATATCATCACTATGTGCACACATATCGCAATAGATAACGGGATTAATTCTCAATATGCATGAATTTCCTTCTTGTGTCCGCGACTTATATTTAAAACGAAATTTAAAGATACGATCAGCCATGTATAGATCAACATTTTTCAATTTGCGGCACATTAAATAATAAGCCAAATTTTCTGAAATAAACCATTAGATGTATTTCACGTTTCAACGCTCAGGATAGATCTTTTATCAAATATTCGGGTATACCCCAATAGATTTTTTATTAAATCTCGAAAAATACACCAATTTTAGTGTGAATTTTATATACATATTTATTTCTGCGTGCCGAACTTATTTTCAGTCTTGAAATATAATCATAAATAGAACTGGAGTAGTAATATCTCAAATTAAATTGACAAGCAATTTAATAATATTAATGTTAATAAGTATCTTAGAAAGGTTATTAAAAATTTGATGCCAATAAGCATTTAAAAAAACTGTAAATAATTTATTGCGAAAATATTACCTCAGCCGGGATTCCAACTCAAATAAATATTGTAAATAAATGAGATGTGTAAAATATGAATATTACAATGTGAAAAGATAAAGACAGAGAGAGATCTCTTTCTTGTTGAGAGATAATGTTCGTTTGTAGATATATTACACAGGCCCTAAACGCAGTTTGAAAAGCATGTCCCCTAATACACGAGATTGTTACTATTGTTATACGTCCGAGAGCTTCGACAGAAATTATATGCTCGACGGACTCACCAGGGCAGTTTGTAACTACGGAGTTTGTATCGTGAGAATGCACAAATCCCTCTTGCCCCTCCATCTGGTAACATCATGAGTGCTCTCGCAGATTGTGTCGCATCGTTGACAAGGCGATGTCGTGTAATACTCATCGGGAATATCTCATACAGATTATGAACAACAGTTGTTCCCGATATTGTTACCGTTTGCAATTGATATAATTGATTAACTCTCATTAATTAGATACATCATAAATTATCGAAAATTATCAAATACGATGTTTCGCATCAAGTAAAATATTGAAACACGCTTCTCATGCTCGTTAATAAATACATTCGTAATGTGTAGAGTTCGTATGCAATTCGTGCGCAAAATGCGAGGGAATAACCACTTAATGCAATCGTGGGACAGAGTCCTCGAAATCATTATAAAATTCATATGAAATCTCTATGTATAATCCGATAATTACATATGCAACCACGATAAATCATTGTATAATATTAAATAAATTCGTATATTTTACCAAATGACTTCATACGTAGTAAAAACAATTATTTGAAATCATATGATGTCATGTAATCTGTGGGACAATATTTCAGCTAGTGGTTATCCCCTCGGTAAACTCGTACAAGAACTTCTCGTCTTGCTTCGGTAGTGTGGATTGTCAAATTGTTACACTTACAAGGAAATCGTCGGAACTGTCCTCATTGATTTTGATAGGCTTTGGATATATTGGACAGCGTAAACAAATATTAGGTCGATACTTTTTCAATCTACTTATCTCAAAATTTAGGGATCAAAATAACTTCTGGGAGTGGAAATAAATTTAAAAAATTGACATTTTTCAAAAATCTGAATTTACCGTTATTAAGAGTATAAAGTACCATAAAATATTTTTCCATATATCTCATAGTTTCAAAAATGTTCGCTAAACATGAAAAATCTATTATTTTTTTGAGAGGTTGTTTCAATTTTTATACTTCCTCTAAATTTCATAATAAAAAAACATTTTGTATTTGTGTTAGAAACGTCCACTCAAACGGTCCATTACTTGTTAAAATTTTTAGTTGAATTTTAAATACATCTAAGTGTTAATTTAACATAATGTGATTGTGTTATTTGAATATTTTGTGTCAAATTGATATTCAATTTTTCTTAGTGTTAAAATAACAAAATTTATGAGTAAGTGAACAAATTACATAAAAATAATAATATGTTTTTAAAACATAAATTTTAAAATAAATAAATAAAATGTGCTAATTTTACATATCACATAAATTTATTAGGACATGTTAATTTAACATATAAATTTAATAAAGAAATATGCTTATAAATTATATCAGTGTTACGTTTTATGTTAATTTTCTGTATAATATTTGTGTCACTTTCTAACATATTCTTGTGTTAAATTAACACAAAGATTTCAGCGATCTGTTTGGGACATATAAAATGTATTAAGTGTAATATAAATTTTCTAACTGTACTGTGAGATAAGTAGATTAAAAAAAATATGTGGGTCTAATATTTTTGATACTGTACATATCCAAAAACCATTAAAATCGGTAAAGAACAATTACGATCGATTCTCTAGTTAACGTTTGCTACGTATACGCTTTTACGCAAGTAAATGTACTTGTAAGTCCTCTCTGCTCGACGCTTTCTCTCAATCATACATTTCCACGCAAGACATCTCTTCTCTCTCCTCCTCTTTACTCGTGGAGACAATATAACCCAAGGTACCTTGAAGATCGGTTCCATGATTCGTCTATGTATCTTGGTCTTCGCGCTCAGGTAACCGTGCATAACTCTCCTGCTGCCGTAGTGCCTTCACGTGAATCACGTGCAAGTAGTATAGCAATAGCGCGCGCGCTACGCTCGGTCTGTCCGTCGTCGTCCTTTTCCACTTCGGTCCGGCTTGTTTATTCAGCACGCCCAGACGGGTCGCGCATAGAATTGCGCGTCACAGTCGCTGGCTTTACTTTCCAGTTTGATGCATTCTCTTTGCAAAACGACGAAGCTACGAATGGCAACTGTTTTCTACAGTGCTTGAGACTTGCCTGCAGAACGATCCCTTCGTTTTTTTCGGAGAATGCACGGCAGTTAAAAATCGAGATATGTTTAACAGATTTGATTCAAAGAGAAGTTAATATTAGTTGTATTAATACTATTTATATATATTTGTATTTAAAAATATTTTACATTTATATTCACAATTATTTTTAATTAGTATTTAGATTACAAAGCGGCCGCAAAAAATGTCAAAGATAATATTATACATTCGAGAAATTTTATGTAAATTTTATTGTTAGCTATCAGGATATTTGAAGAAAGAAAGAGAAAATGGACAGACGAAAAGAAGCGAAAGAAACTCTATATTTTAAAAATTAAATTAATATTGAAAAAGAATTGTAATATTTAAATATACGTGATCATTTTCCTACACTTTTACGAGCGTTGCGCGTTATTTAAAGAATTATTTCAAAATTTTTGTTTTCGACTCTTGCACCTTGTATCGAATCTCTTTTTAAAGAGTAAAGCTAATAAATGCCTTGGAATTCGTTACTGAAAGAATGTGATAGCTATAAGAAATAGCGGGCAGTATTAAAAGTTTCGGTACGCTTGCCAGTTGGAAACTGGGGCTAAATCGGCTCATGGAACGTTGCTTAAGCGATTCCATCGATCCTCTTAATTAATTCCGCAAGAACAGTGAGTCGTATATCCGTGACACAAGTCCCTCGACCTTCTGGCGCATTACTATGAGTCTCTCTCTCTCTCTCTCTCTCTCTCGCGAGATACAATAGTACGAAAGACAAGGCAGCAACGGAGACTATCGCTCTTCTCTCACAGCATCCGCGCGAAGCTCGCCGACACAACGAAGAAGAGCTTACCTTCCTGCCGTAATTGCTTCCATCTCGTCATTCTGCTTTCGTGCCCCGTTGGCCTGGCTCTCCTAATTGTCTCTGTTTTTCCTCTCTGCACCTTCGAGAGAGCGAGAGAATATTAAATGCGCTCGGCGAGGTGTCCGTCCTTCTAGTCCTGCGCGCCTTGTCGAGATCCGTCGAATTATTTTCGGTCGTCCTTATCATTAACGCGCGCGGCCGACACCGTAATCTCTTTTAACTGCTGCATATTTTATTAATTTAAAGTGTTGGAAATTGCCTGTTGTAGAATATGTCTTGCTGTCTGTCCTTTTTTCTAAAAAAAAATCTCTCTTCTTATTTCATAAATATTCAGATCTATTATTTATATACACTCTATATCAAAATATTAGATAATAGAATCATTGTTTATTATTTTGCTAATTTGCTGTATTTATTACTATATTAATTGCATCGCATATTTTCTAATGTTGTAAATATAATTAGGTATGCACTTTTAATTGCGTTCTGTTTTTTTATGGTTTAAATATCAATAATTGTCTCATTATTATAAATTAACTGTGCTAATGAAACTGATTTGTTTTGTAATAAAATATAAAAATTTCTAAAATATTTTGCGGGAATTGTATGTACGTGTATCTTATATATTTTCTAAATTAATTTGTAATATTTCTATAAAAGAAATGAAATTAAATATAACAGATTATTTGTATTGCATTATGTAACATATTCATTCAATCATATACATGATACACAATTTATATATAGAACTTGCTATTATAGAAAAAATGAATATAATAAGAGATAGGACGTCGTCCATTAATATAAAATAAAAGTTAATTATGGAATTAATATAGAAAATCTGTCAGTGCTGCCAACCACAAATATCATGATATAACGCAATCAGTGAAATATATAAACGCAAATGATAAATCTGCATCCATAGAATACGCGTGTAATTATCGAAACGAGATTGTGACGCATTACGATGAGATTACGAGTGCATTGTGTGTGTGTGTCGCATTAATTTAATCTTACAGTAAAATGCGATCCTATTTTCACTCCCAATTTCCTGTTTTTATGTTTTCTGAAATCATATTTATAAATATATATCCTTATTGTTGAAACGTCTCGCTCCATCGTTTCTTTTATTTACGAGAAATGTTACAGGCAAAATGGTTTTTATCAACTGCATAACTTTCTTATTAAATTAGCATAATATTCTTTGTGTCATCTTCGTATAACAAATCGAATGATCTCTTTTTCTCTTTGTTTCCTTTGTTTCAAAATTTTATTCTTTTTCTTGGAACATTTATAGTAATATTTGCAGAATTTAAAACTCAGAAAACTTTCCGTTTTCGTTTTATTCTTTCGGCATTTTTCTATATACGCGGAAGATATAATATCGAAAACTATCCACATAACATGTGCGATTTTCTCTCACAACTCACTGTTAAAAGTTACACTGCGTGTTTATTAAAAACCATGTTTTGCTGTAACGAGAAAAAGTATATATCTAAATATAAACATATTTAAACAATTTAAATATAATAAAAGTTTTTAGTATTTTTTGCATATATCGAAAACATTTTTGCAGTCTCGAAAAGCATAAAGGACACTAAAAGTTTTTTTTATTACGGCACATAGCATTCAAGTCGTTAAAAATGTGTCCCAATCTACAAGTTGACACAGTTTCCTTTAAAGGGATTATATACAGGGTGTTCCGCAATTTTTGGCCAAGCACATTTTTATACACAATACTATCAACTTTATAGAAAAACAGCAAGAGACAGAAATTGTTTACTTTTTTCTCACAGAGCTCTAAAAATTTTTTCAAAACTTTTTATCAACTTTTTAGTACTGCACTTTCTTATTGGCAACTATTTTTACCAACATGAGAAAATACGGTATTAAAAAATTCTTAAAAAATTCTCAGAACTTTATGAGAAAAAATAAACAATTTTTGTCTCTTGCTGTTTTTCTGTAAAGTTGATAGTATTTGAATAAAAAATTATTGAAAACCAATATTCAGCGATTTTCAATAATTAATATCTTGTTAACCATTGCGAAAATTGCAAAATGGTAGAGGACTTTTCGACTCAGTTTAGACCGCTCTATTTACACAAGCGCTTGGCCAAAAATTGCGGGACACCTTATATATTTCTTTCTAAAAGGTGAGTTTCCGTTCATGTTTTTTCTCTCTACGTGTCCCGCAGATCTCGAAAGAATAAGAAAAAGGAAAAGAAAAAGGATAGATAGAGCTAGACGCTCTCCGATATTGGCGGCCAGACGGGCGTATAGATATTAATCCGTCCCTTCCCTCTTTCCTCAACGAGGGTGAAGCTCGATTGTGGTAACAGATTGTGGTAAACTTTATAAGCCTAGGGTTACTTGAAAGTGCGCTCGCGGTGTCGGTACGCGAGACTGCAATAACATTTACCACAAACTTTTACTACAGCTCAAATGTTCCTGCCCTACTACCCCGCGCACTCCCGCAGGGGGGTATTCACCGACGAACGGCACTACGTTCTAACAATTGCCGCTGCAGCTACAATGGCACGCTTTACTGCCGTGCGGCGGTGTAACTTGATACAATAATGCGCGTTCCGCGTCGTTTACCTCGAAAGAGTTGACTTACGTGACGAGGAGGGTCACGGCTTTTGGCACCCTTAGGTCAATATGGACATATCATTTCAAAAATGAATTGCGCACGTTCTATTTTGAATATATTTTGAATGTTTTTTCAATAAGATAGTGGAATATAATTTAGTAAAAATAAATTATCTTTCATATATTTTAATGTGAGTTTTGTGACTACCCTGAAGATGGACCAATGTGGGAGCCAAAACGTTTATCAATTCTAATTTTAATTAATATAATTTAATATAAAATTAATTAGTATAATTTTGAATTTTGAATATCTAGTTTCGCTCTTTTTCTTACTTTATTAGAAAAATAATATTCCTATATGTAAATATGTGAAACAATCAGATTGACTTTAAATAAAATTACTGAAATTTAAATAATTGGATTTTACATTAGGATCTTTTATACTATTCTTGAAAAAAGAAAAAATTATTTTGTCATTCTCTTAAAAACTTGTGTAACATTTGTGCAATTCTCATTTTATTTTACGGAATAGCATACAAGTGTTCCATAGTATAATAGTATTTTAACAATAAATTAAATTCGCTATTAAAAAATATTCTCTCACAATCCCGAAATAATAAAATAACTTGTTCGTGAATTTCAAACAGAAACGCTCACCGTGTACTACATAATGCAATAGAAATGATTTTTTTAAATAACGTTTTTCGTTTGAAAAATATTTTAAAACGTATTATTTTAATTGCAACAGATTTTTTTTCTAGTCAATTAAGAATGCATTTTTTTATACATTTAAAAAATCTGTAATAAAAAATCTGTTCATATTAGTTGCAATGAGAGAAAATTGGTGGTTGAAACGCGTTTTTCAGGAAAAAATAGATACATTTATTGTATATAAAATTATTTACCTCCTAAGAGCGTTTAAGTTTTATATGGAAAGTTTGTATCATATGCTGCTCATATCAAGTGCCATTTTAAAAACGCAAGATTATTAACCTGTACTTGTATAGCAAAAAGGGATCTTTGTGAACTATATTTTGTTATTACATTATACTTTCTACTAATTTAATAATCCACAGAAAAAGCATCTTGGTTTATTTCTTTCTATTCGCTGACATATGATTTTCTATTTGTTCACAAAAGTTATTTGTAAATAACGTCTCTCACACGTATCATATCGCTCATATCAATCGCTATTTTAAAAACGCAAGATTTATTAACCTCTAGTTATATTGTACTTATGTAGCAAAAAGAGATCTCTGTGGATTATAGCTATATATCTTGTTGTTACATTATACTTTTAGTCTACTAGCTTAATACTTTTTCACACAAAAAGCATCGTGATTTATTTCTTTCTACATTATTCGCTAACGTATGATTTTCTACTCGTTCACACGATTTAATAACTTTTCTCACGCAAGCTGCATAGAATTTATGAGATCTATAAAGAAGTAAAAATTTCACTAATTATAAATCTAACAAAATCGCGTTAAATCGGAATTATAAATTAGGAAAATTCTTTTGGCTTTAAAAATTAATAAGTAATAAAAATTAATAAATATTTGAATGTGTGTGTATGTGTGTGTGTGTGTGTTTGTGTACATATTTATATTCACAATAACATTATTATTAATTTATATTAAGTAAGTAAAGAAGATTTCTTAGTTTCTTTTTCTATAAATTTCTTCGCTAGATTAAAGCAATTTTTAGTTTTCATTCAAAGCTTTTAATCCTACTGATCTATTTAATTCAACATGTAATAAATTTTCTTACTCATATTTTATTTAACCTTTGCCTCTAATATTTAATGACTTGTTAATATAAAAAATTTTTTTCTGTGGATTTTTTTTATTTTAATAAACTTTTTTAATCATATTGACCTAAACGATATATTTACATAGTTTGAGTAGACCAGTAGGCTTAAAATTCTCCGAATTTATTGAATGCTTCACTCAAACGGATCGGAGTAATTTTACAAAACTGCCAAAAAATTTCATTATGACAATCTGTCGACCCGCAGCAGGTAGAACTGTATAGAGTCATCGTGCACGGAAACATTCCGTCGGTGGACTGCCATCAGCAAGGCCATATGAAACCCTGACGTGGCTGGCAGGACTGTAATTGTCGCCCTTTGTCCGTCATACGAGCTTGCGGAACCGCTCGGCGGTGAACCGCAAGCTTTACCGACCCTACTAGAACCACTGAGCCGTACAAGCATTATCGCATCAGGTGCTTAATCCTTGGTTTATCACCTGCGATGCCGACCTGTGCGCGAACAGTCTTCGCTTCCTTGTTGCCGTTTTACTGCTGACGCATCGTATAACTAGGAATTGAATGAAACTGCACGTAGATGTACGCTCGTAGATAACGGAGCACAGTGATTCAGTTTTAGTGCCACTTATCTTTTCTTTTATCATGTTTACTCTTATATCATGCAAACAGTATCGCAGAACTGATTTTTGTTCCTGTTTTAGTTGCAATTTTTTTTATCTAACATTAATTTTTTAAAAGTATGATCAAGCGGTACATTTTTGTCTTTTATCCGTTTACCGTAATATCTTTTAATACTTGACCTTTCGAACTAAGTTTCAAGTTTAAATTTTATTAAAATTTATTGCAATTGTAGTTCGTGGCACATAAATCATAAATTGCAAGTTAGTGTTGTTTTTTTTTTTTGATATTTATTTGGCATAACAGGCGATAATGGATCGTATAAATATCGAAGTTACATGTAATAAATTCTAACTACCTCTCGTAGTATTTCCCATAGGTAACACTTATTATTTTAGTCGGCGGCAAGATGCGGAAAATAGGGGTGAGTATCGATAAACTCGGTACGCTTCGCGGAATATATCCGGAAATAACATAAATATCGCAGCAAAAGGCGTGGCCCAAATATTGCGAGCATTATGAAAAGCCATAAACCACTACCCTAAGGGCAGCCGTTGCACGGATCGATATCCGCGCCGCGACTTGCAGCGACTACGGATCGTCGCAGACGCTTGTGGTATGCACGTCGCGAATGTACCCAGTAGCATGCATCGTTACGCGAGAAAACGGTTGCCGTAAAAGATGCAACGTCAACGAAGTGATCGCTCAGATTGTTCGTAAACGAACGTCACTTGTTCCTCATTGCGACGTGATCGCACGAATGGAATTGAATTCGTTACGCGACGATAATGGAAACGACGACGTTGGAAACGCTTTGAATATAATTGTCGAGTTAAAATAGTCAACCGTATATTGCGAGGTTCAGAACAAGTGTCACTGTCAGGCTTAATCTTAGATACGTTATGGGTATAGATATATATTACGCTGGTTCGTGCTATTACGCCGGATTTAGTGCATCATAAATTGGAAAATAAATGGCTTGCAATTAAGTTTTGTATCGCTGCGTTTATTGATAAATGAAGGAAAAGATAAAATACGGAAACATTCGAAATATATCCGGAAGAGCTGAATAAGTCGCCAGATTTCTTCGCACGTCCGCCGAATATGAAATCACTGAGTGTTCGAAAGCAATTCGGTGGAAAATCATTGCGTCGTATTGTCGTGTCCTGTATTATTTTCGTTGTGCGTTATCTGAAAATAATACAGGACACGACGTTATTCTTTGGAATGGATTTCATTGTGAAACTCCATTTTTTCATTTGGTGGACGTCAAACAATTTT
The DNA here is from genome assembly GCF_001594075.2 of Trachymyrmex cornetzi. Lineage (NCBI taxonomy): Eukaryota > Metazoa > Arthropoda > Insecta > Hymenoptera > Formicidae > Trachymyrmex > Trachymyrmex cornetzi. Next base: position 748,189 of record NW_017298332.1, read on the forward strand.
TTTTGTAAAAGGACTGATCTAAAAATCTTTCGTATTTCGTTAAACTCATTAACCGATCCTTTACCGATGCTGGCTCGTTTATCATTCCAGCAGAATAAATTCGATGTATTTTCTCAAAGGTTGTGTGGAAAGATCATAGGGGTTTTCTATCGTTAGTGTAGCGAATGATATACAGATCAGTGAAGCGCAGTCTCTCGTGCTTTTGCACACGCGAGGCTATGATAACGTCAGGTAAAATCCGAAATGCTTCTATCCGAAAGCTCTGCGTAAGGTATCGACAAACGTACGCGTTCCAATCGGCTTACGAAATCCTGTATTCAGTGGTTAACAATCTCCGCCAATCGATTATACTATACCGGAAACGCGCTGTTTCGATAATATTGATGAAGCCTGCCACTGTTTCGATGATTTGTAATTATATTTCTCATTTTATCTTAATTATGTCTATAACAACTATTTAATGATGATACATTTTGGCCAATTTGTAATTAATTGTCGAATGCAATATTTTGTATAAAGTGAGAAATTAACTTTTTAATTAATTATATTTAATATTTAATTAATTACAACTTAATTAATTACTGTTCAACATTCAAATTCTCTCTAAAGTGTCACAGTATACATATATTCTAAAGATATTTCTGAACACGATCCCATTAACAGAATCTGTTTAGGATTTTGAATAAATTGAAGCGAAATGGGTAAAAAAAGACTATTTTCAATGATTTTTTTACAGCAAAATGAACATTTGTTTCTCTAAATAAAGTTTACGGCATTTAAAAGTTCAATTCAAAAGCTTTCAAATAAATTTTATTTCATGATCGTACGATTCTTATTTTCATCGAGTTATAACTGTTTGAATTTAAAATTTTTATATAATATTGTTCGATAAAAAAACACTTTTTTCTCTTCAAAGTGCGATAATATATTTTTCGAAGGTATTTACGTTCTGAACGATACCGTCATCAAAATTTATAGCACATCAGGATTTTTAATAAATTGAGGTATAATAGTAAATTGTGGTGATTTGTGGCTCATTCTAATTTCGTACTAATTTATTAAAAATTTTGATATATGTGCTACGCAAATTATGCTAACGGCATCATGTTCAGTAAAAAAAAATTGTATACTGTAACACTTCAAACAGGAAAAAAGTGATTTCTTGTCAAACAGTCTACATTAATATTTAATTAATTATAAAATTATCATCAAATACGTGACTACGAAATAAACAATTACGAAGGTTGAGCATTTGCAACACACTAGACCTTGTTAGTGAAAATAATACATATATTCAAGTATAAAATTTACAAAAATTAATAAATAGACATAGATTATAAAAATTAATAAAAAGACAATCAAGATATAGGTAACGTTATAATTTGTATACTTTTATTAAAGATTTAGCTCCATAATTGAAAAAAATTTATAACTGGATATTTATTTTAGTCTGGAAACTATATCTTATAAAGTAATGATATTAAATTGAATTGACAAGTAAGATCGCGTTTGGTAGATATTATCATTTAACCGAAAACTAACTATGGATTAAAATCTAATTGACTGAAGGATATTAAGTAATTTAAAAATTACAGTATAATGTTGAACTGACAAACTATAAGCGCGAATAATTTATAATATTATTGTTAATGTACGAATGTAATACTGAAGATGGCCATAACGTTTATTTTTTGTTAACCATATGTCTTTTTATTAATTTTTGTAAATTTTATACTTAAATATGTGTATTATTTTCACTAACAAGATCTAGTGTGTGGCAAATGCTCAACCTTCGTAATTGTTAATTAATTATACATAATTATATTTTATAGCTATTATTTCTGTATTCATTTTATATTTATATATAATTATTGAATACAGTATTTTTTTACATTAGAGTAAAAAATTAATTTTTAATCAATTATGTTTATAATTATTATTTTTGTTTTTGTAATTATATAAAATTGATAATGTGTGCATCATTATTTGTGAGCAATGGCGATGAGTTCTTTTTTCGAAAAAACAAAACGCTTAAACTATACGAAGAAAGTAATATTTACTCACTTGTTTCCGGAATTCTGATATCATGAGCGACTAGAAGTTCGGCCGCGAGTGAGGCCCGGTGACCGGAAGTACTCTCAGCCACGCATTCGTATCTGCCACTGTCCTCAGGCTTCGCGGAAGATATCACGACTTTCGATCTCCGCCTGTAAATTAAAGAATGACTTACTTAAATGCAGAAATAAATCATCGTAACGTTTTTCTAAATAAATAAACACAAATTGTGTTAAAAAATTGTAGTTAAATTCGGTTAATAATGCATTAAGATATCAGTTGTTAAATTTTCATTATTAATAATGTCATAAAAATATAAAGATATTAATAATATCATAAAGATTATTTAATCATTATATATATTTAAGGGATCAAAAAAAAAGGAGCCAAAATAAATGGAGTATAAGCGCGTACAGTTATTTAATTATAAACATGTACACCCTCGAATCATTGCACTGGCCCAGATTCAATCGCCGGTCGTAACAAAATCCGAACTTTAATTATCACGTTCATGAATCTACACACGTGCGTTTATCAATTGATTTTCCTTAACCGATTTTCATTTCGTCAATCGCTCGACGCATGGCAGTCGCGGAATTAACCGTCGCGGGTGGTTCGCATTACATCGAATTTACTGACGCGTCGATAATGGAATTAAATAGTCGATTTGCCAGAACGGAGCCGTTGACGCGGTAATGGTTCAATAAGCTTGGTCGGCGAACTGCGAATCGGAAATTCGTTTCGTTATTAGCCACGACGAGTGTTTCGGCGCCCCGACCTCGCCATTACCGGCCAAACAATCGAGTGTGTTATTGGCGATTTTAACAACTATCGCATTTTCCGTCTTGCATTACCGTTCAATCAATTCGCAGATACCGCAGCTATTATCGTATTTTAAGATTTCATTGAACGTCAATAATACTGCGCTATCCAAATTGAGTTTCTAAGTTGTATTTCAATTATTGAGATGATTGCGTAAACGTCGAAAACTTCATGATTACACGATCGGAAATTACATCGAGAGAGGCAGAATTCATAGGTAACACGCTAACGAAATTAAACGCATGATCGTAATATGATTTTCGTGGAACGTGAGAGTGGATGTGAGAGAGGAGAAATAATTTATAACTGTGTAGTAGAACTTTGAAAGACTCTTAGTTAACTAATAATTGTGTGTTGTGTTATGTGTCCTCATATATCTCTTTTAGATCGAAAGTACGTCATTCTGAAAGGTATGAGGGCTACTTTGATAAAATGAATCCTTTCAATCATTTCGTTAGCATTTCAAAGGATTTGCTCTATTAAGGAAAGAAGTTTTTGCGAAGAATAAATATAATAAATAAATATTTTTTTAAATATATAGGAATTAATTTATCCGATATTAAATTAAAATTTAAAAGGAAATATCGTAAAACGAGTGTTAAAGTGTTAAAAAAGAAACGTTCTCTTGGAGAAACAATATGGAAAGAACGATATTATTGAAGTACCTAAAAATTTAGCTTGATACAGATCTGAAAACAATTTTGTCAGACTATAAAAATATAGTCAGAGAAATATTTCTTCGATTAAAAAAAAATTTGTTTGAATCAAAGAAGTTTGTGCATTGCTCTATGATCAAAGAAAAATTTCTTTGATTTCTTGAACGTCATTTCTTGAAATCAAATAAATTTTTATTTTTCTCAAAGGCATTTACAACTTAAAAAAATCAACGAAAGAAACAATTTTTTTCAATTTAAACATGACTTTTCTCTGGATGTATAATAATTACGTAAGAATCTCAAGTATATAATGAGCAAAGTTGTAAAAAGTTTTGACATTCTAGTAACCAGTTTGAGTGTCCTACGTAATTATTTGAATGGTCCAAACAAAATCCTTTTGTTATATTTATATAGCTAAACTTTTTGCTAAATTTTTTACATCAACAAGACCGTTCTTTTCATGTATAGGTACATACATTACACTGATTATCTGTCAATGACATTTTATAATTAATAATTATTCTCGTCAAATAAATATTTTGTAATTTATTTAGTAATTATTCTTGTCAAACTATTTTAACTGACGAATAATAATTGTTTGATATCATTTTGACCTATTCAATCTTTCTAATATTTTATAATCCAAGAACGGATAAATATATTTGGATTAATGTTATCTTCAAATCTCACGCCAACGTTGAGATACTTTTATGTTTTTAGAGATTTCTTTTCGGTTCATTTATTATTTATAACGAATTAGAGTTTATCGGCGGTTTAATACTCGAGAGAGCGAGAGAGAGAGGGAGGGAGGGAGAGAGGGGGGAGGGAGAGAGCGAGCGAGCGAGCGAGCGAGAGAGAGAGGGGGGAGGGAGGGAGAGAGAGAGAGAGAGAGTTCTTAGAACTTCATCGATTTCTCTAAAGCGGATTGCGAATACAGCATCCTGCAGCTTTATTCACACGTAGGTCGCCAAATGGCGCGTTAACTCGTTTCACGGTTAGGTCGAGTTTATCGGCGTCGAATAATGGAATTAGACGGCCGATTTGTCGAGAAGGAAGGCGGATGGAGGAAAAGGCAAGTCGCAGATTCGCTCCATATCGTCACGTTTGGGTAATTTCAGCTACCGGAGTAAGGCGAAGAAGGTGGGGGAGGGGAGGATTAACTTATTATTATCTTCGTCGGGATTTCGAAATCCTCCGAACAGAGTTGCTCTCTGGTCGAATGGCTGCAGTTCAAAGAGATTCCATAAAGTTCGGATGGGCAGGAAGTTCTCGTCCTCTCCCCGGAGAGAATCAGGGACTCGAATATCTACGCCCGCGCATCTAGAGAGTAAAACGAAATTTTTCTGGACTCTTTCTATAGTCGGGGCCAACTCGTTTTTCCGTATGGGAGAGCGCGACCTCCAGCTGTGAAAGTTCCATATTTTTGAACGTGCGAAGGAAACAAATTTAATAAGTTCAAGTGCGCACGTACGTCGAAACTCAGCCGACGAGGTCGACAAAAAGTAATTCTAACGGCCAAAGTCGATAACATCGATGATTCACGCCTCGTTTCTAATCTTTCGTAAATATTCTGACAGATATATTTCCGAGAATGAAAATGTATAATATTGAATTTAATTTTTTCAATACCATTACGACATAAATATCATATCACAAAAAATTCACTTATTTTGCTACAAATATAAGTTTAAAAGATGTTTCTTGATTTCAAATTTACTGAAATAATTCTTCATATATTTTTATGGATACATAATTTTGTGTATGCTATTCATTTTTAATAGCGACAAATCTATCAGTTAGTTTAAAATTGCGATTAAAAAAGATTAACTAAAATAAAAATTGTCATCAATCTTAATTTTTATATTTTCTACAATTGATTAGGTTAACTGAAATAGATTTATAAATATAGCAAAGTTTCCTCAATAGATTTAAATTGGTGCTTGTAACCTCCTTTTTATTTCCGATTTTTTTTCGAATCGATTCTTAGTTTTAGAAAAATAAAAATTGGTTAATCTTATTTAATTTCGCTCATTAACTTTTTAAAGATTAATATCACTGTTCCAGTTTTAGATCTTTCAAAAAAATTGTAGGAAGCACTATATAATTAATAATACTGTAATTCAGATTTCTTAAACTTTGAAATAGATTTCTTAAATTTTATAATATTTTTAATTACATAATATTTTACATTTTTTTGTATATCTAATTGCCAAGTTGTTTCATGAGCTTCAAGAATTTGTGAATTCTGTGCTGTTTGTTGAAAACGACGACACATAATTATTATTTACATTGTACATTATTATATTAGATAAAGACGTGATAAGAAAGAATGGAAGCGAGAAGGATGGAAGACTATTGTCTATCTCAAGAAACAGCGATTTCTCGTTGAAGACACGGCAGTGTGAAAGGTGTGTCGCGATGTCAGAAATCTTTGCTAAACAGATTTCATTTCATTTACATATCTCTGTATCCTTGCTGGACCAGAGGAAGATCTCTGGCTGTCGTTTTATCTTCCACCGCCATTGCTCGGCGTATCAACGTCAAAAGGTCGTGGAAAAGGGAGATCCGCGAAATACGCTACGCGTTATAATTAAACGTTTGCATTTTTTAACTGCCTCTACTTGACACCGACTAACGAGTTTCCGCTGGTCGTAGCAGAACGAATCGCGAGCTATTAACTTCAGTCGTGAATGAATAGATTGTCGTGTGATAAAAACGTCATATTGTGCTATGTGAAAATTTTTCATATCAATTACTTATTTGACATTGGGATACTGCACATGAAAAATGTTAGAAGCAAACGAAGAATAATAATTTGAAAAAGAATTAGTAAATGGGAAAATATATATATTGGAGAAATATATATTATAAATAGGAATAAAATAAAAATAGTTAATAACTATACGCTATAGGTATAAGTATGAAATTTAATTTTGCATTAAAAAAAAGTGTTCATTAAAAGTTAAAATATAAAATATAAATATAAATATTAATATTCATATAAAAATGTAAATTGTAAATATAAATGTTATATGTATGTTATTTTGCAATTTTAATTTTCAAGCATCTGCTAATGAACTTTATTTCATATAATATTAATAATTTAATTTATTACTTTTAATTATATATAACATATACAGTGCATCCCAAAATAATTGCCAAATGTTTCATAGGCAGGTAGAGCGGTCTAAACTGAGTCGAAAAGTCTTCTACCATTTTGCAAATTTTCGCAATAGTTAACAAGAAATTAATTACTAAAAATTACCGAAAATTGGTCTTCAATAATTTTTTACTCAAATACTATCAACTTTACAGAAAAATTGCAAGAAACGAAAATTGTTTATTTCCTTCTCATAGAACTTTAACAATTTTTTCAGAATTTTTTCAGAATATTTTAAAACCGTATTTCCTCGTGTTGATAAAAATAAGAAAATGCAATACTAAAAAGTTGATGAAAAATTCTGAAAAAATTCTTAGAGTTTTATGAGAGGAAAATAAACAATTTTCGTCTCTTGCAGTTTTTCTGTAAAGTTGATAGTGTTTAAGTAAAAAATGATTGAAGACTAATTTTCGATAATTTTAGTAATTAATATTTTGTTAATTATTGCGAAAATTGCAAAATGGTAGAGGATTTTTCCACTCAGTTTAGTCCGCTCTATTTGTCCACGAAATATTTGGCGATTATTTTGGGACATCCTGTATATAAATTTAAAAAACAGGTTAAATAAATAAAAGTAAACGGGAGATTTTCATTTGTAAACGAAATAGAAAAATTCTCAAGTATTATTAATCCTCATATATGTCAATCGTGCACATTACAATAACGTTGGATCATACAGTCAGATTGCGTGGCGTTTCTTTACGCCCTGTATGATGAAATGAAATTCATTTGCAATGCTGCTATAAATTACGAGGAAAATCACAAATGGTCGACAGTTGTATTATACGAGAGAAAAGCGTTTAAACAGGAGGGAGTATCTGACTGCAATCTTCATAAAGAGACGCAGCCATGAGATTATAATCGTGATGCAAACATGTGGATAAAAGGAGAGCGGAAGGAAACGCTCGAATTGTGCTGAATCTTTTTTTTTTTTCGGTGTAACAATAGTTGCAATTTGTAAAATTATTCTATCTCATCGGGAACGTATACGTGACCAGCCGTATACAATACAAAGATTGTAACGGATAATTGGCACGATGCAACTTTGCAGATATGGTATGCTATCGTTACGTCGATTATTCGACTCGATTTGGAACACGCGGCACCTGTCATTTCGAATTGCTCTTCGGTCGATTATTACGTCATTATTCGAAACGCATTCGACATGTGCTGACTGTCCTTACTCGTATCGTCATCGTGTTCGCGCAATCTAGACCACGATCAAAACTGCGATCGATGTAACAATCGCAATTTAATCGAACATTGCTTTTACGTTCATACCATCATGTTAAGTTTATCTGAATTTCAATTTTAGTCGATGTTTTTGCTACACACACACATTCTACATAATAAACATAGAATATCTCTCGTAATAATATGAAATATTTATAGTTAACAATGCACTACTGCATTGTTCTATAATTACAAGTTATAGCTATAATTGCATAACTGAAAAAAATCTATAATATAAAAGTACGAAATACAAAAACTTAGAAATTCATAGAATTTCAATTATCATTAATAAAGTTTCTTATTGCTTACAATATATGTAACTAGCTTTGATTTATAATGTATGTAACTAGGTTATAATACGGTGTATATAATTGTTAATGAGTTTCCTTAGTTAAACAATTATGACAAATTTGAACCGATGAGATAAATCTAATTAAATAAGAAAAATCCTATTTTTATCCAATTAAAGATTTCACAGAAATATTTAGCATTAAGATCCGCTTTAATCAAATATAGGATTTCTCTTATTTAAGTTCTATTTCTTAGTTAATTTACTTCAGATATTCGGTCACCATTTCATTGATACAAGGAGAACATTTTATATTAAATTTTAATACAATTTTAAATTACACTTTACTATGTCTAGTATTTCCGATGGATCGTCATAATATGATTTCGACATAACTTTTACTATGGAATTACTAATTTTTATCACATAATTTTTATCATATAATAAATAAAGTAATTATTTTGTTAAACCAGTGCTTAAGCCATATTTTCTAACATGAAAACTATTAATTTTTACTATGATACGCAAACAAAATTTGCTAAGTATATATTTTTTACTTATCTTTACAATACTAACTTTTATTCAACAAATTGTGATTTTGTAATAAAAAAATTTTTACTATCAAAAAGTGTAAAAATTACGTTGCATTATTGTTTTTAAAAAAATAACTATAGCGTTTAAACTTATAATTTACGTGATGTCCGTAACTAATACCACATTATAGTAGTTTTAAGTATAAAATTTTCTCCGTGTAGTTAGCTTTCGAGTAGAGAGCTATCTTACATATTCCATGAGGACAGCTTCGTAAAGAGCATTTCGTAAATACGTCCATTCATCCCCTTTAAGCAATTTCACATGCGCGCGTTTACGAGATACACACGTTCGCAAGTAGGAGAGCTAACACGAAAATGTTAAATGCGTAAGGAGAATAGTACACTAGCTTGATGCTATACGAGAGAATAACGGAAAAAAAAGAGATGCTACGATGTGGAAGAGAGAGAGAAGGAG
>NW_017298332.1:757519-786266 GCF_001594075.2 Trachymyrmex cornetzi
GAGAGAGAGAGAGAGAGAGAGAGCAAGGTTTCTAATTCGGTGCAGCAGCAAAAATCGACACTCTGTCTAGACTTTAACGGCACTCTCCGCTCAACTGCCTTGTATATCTCGCTGCTTGAGAGGAGAGAAGAGCCCAGGGAGTTCGAAAAAGCAAGGTAAAGGATGGAGGGAAGAGGAGAGAAGGAGAAGGAGAACGAGAGCCCGACAGAAGAAGTAAGGCAATGAGACGAATGCAGAGGGAAGAAGAACGAAGAGGGACTGCGAGAGAGAGGATTAGATTTCTATTTATACATATACCGTACACTTCGTTCATGGCTCTTCGCGCTCTCCTTTCATCTCGTTACGTCTCTGCGGCTAGTTACTGTGCGCCTCACCTCATCTCACCTCACCTCACCTAGCCTCGCCTTGCCCTTCTCCCGTCTTCCTTTGATGGCATACGGAGTCGATCCATTTTCTAACGATGCGCTAGGCAGATCGCCAAGGTACGCGTCGCATCGCTTCAAGCGAGTTCGAACATGTTAAGTTCCGACGCGCGAATTGGACTTCGAAGTTACCGAAAAGTCGGGATGTTATTGGAGTAAGAGGGAGAAAGAGGTTTATCCCCCTGTGCCGCTCCCGAGATACGTTGCGGTCGAGGCTTTTGCCGTTATGACGAGGATCCGAGGTCCCGTGGTTTTCAATGAAATACCACGGAGAGAGCAAATCTCGTCCCGCGTCCCCCATCTGTATACTCTGCATGTGTAGTCAACTCGTTTAAATCTCTTCGGGTTATTCCCAGGTTGCGCCGAAGCGTTGGAAAGGGATCGCGCTCGAGTGCCTATTAGCGCTTCTCTCGAGAAATACGGATCACATGTGCGGAGAGTTCGATACCAGACACTTGCTTGTATCCATTCTCAGCTAGCTTTCTCAGAATACTTAATTCACTACTCTTCTTCTCTTAGCTATTTAGAACGTATAGGTATAGAGATTATTTATTAAATTGATCTGATCGATTGAATCAAAAACCCAATCAATTAGGGTAGGCTGATACAATTCCGATTCATTCTAAATGAAATAATATTTGCGAGGTTTAAATTTCCACCGACAATGTTAGACTTTAAAGACACGAATTTTTAATTGTGAATTCTGATAAATATATAAAAAAACCAATCCAATTTCTATGATAATTAAAACTCGTTAAAGTTTTCACAAGTATATGAGAATTTTCTCAGATTTTTAGATAATCTGGAACAATATAAAAATCTGCACTGAAGTTCGAAAACTCAGATTACGAACGGAGGATGAAAATTTCATACTCCTGACAGAAGGTTCAGTTTGCTATCTTTTAGTAGCTATATAGTGATTTTAGGGTTAACTCAAAATTGGATTAAAATTTTATTTCGTTCAGAATTGTACCATGTTCAAAACTGTACCACTTTACTCTATTTAAAAAAATTTCAAGGCTCGTTTGAAAATATTACTTTACCGTACCGTCATGACGTTATTGAAATATGTTACAATATTGATTATCGCTGGAAAAATTTTGAAAACATATCGTAAATACAAAAACAGGTAAAGTGATATTAATTTTCAATAGAATTGTAAACTGTAACGAGCAATGGTGAACTTTTGATATTTTGTCTGTACTATATTGTGTATAACGTGCTAGTAAAACGCGGTAATTAAATCTCAATTGCAATTCCACTTGTTTAACGTATAAATATTTGTTGCAGTTTTGAGTGTGTACGAAAATACGTTGAGAGGTAAAGAGAGAAAGGCAGTAATAAATTCAAATTTGCGAGACTTGTCAGAATCTCTCGTTTGGCGATTAAAATTCATCTTGCATAATTGGTTATTATCTGGAAAATAATTAGTCACGTAGTTTCATAAGCGCGACGTTTGTTTTTAATTAAATCCCGTGGGAGAGTGGCGCAACGACTTTCGGTTCACGCAGAACCCTGAGTCGTTCAAATCTCTTCAGGCTATTCCGAGTTTCCGTTTGCCGAATCGCACAAGTTGTAGAAGTCTCTTCGTCAGAGATCAAACGCAGGCTATATCGCTCCCGGATATATGGCGATGAGCGAGAGTGTACGAAGTTATCGGCTGGAAGTTGTCGAAAGTTACGCGAAGCTTTAGAGACGCTACTCGGATTTAAGCATTTTAAGCGTCAAAAAGTAAGGGATATTTCCGTCGATGATGTAAGAGTCAACGATTTCTACTGAATCAAAATGAGAACATGTGATGTTATTTTAATTGATCGAAATTTCATAATAATAAGTTATTACAATTTAATATTATATATATATATATGATTCAGAGTAAATTGACATCTGCAATAATATTTATTATTAACTATTATTTACTTTAATAATATATAAAATTGAAATATGAGCATATTTAATAAATAAAATTATATTTTCTCGAGTGAAAAATATAAGCAACATATACATATATTAGAACATACATATTTAATTATATTAGAATACATAATGTGGCAATAAAATTCGGTGAATATTATATTATGAGAAAGTACTTAATTAACTTAATACAAATGATCTTTACTGTTTTAAAGTAATCTCGCTTGAAGACAGTAGACTTTTGACAACGTTCGTACAGCTTGCGGAAATTCTGTGAAAAATTATCTTTAATATCGCCTTAATCTTGTTACACGGTTCTGATTCAAAACGTGTACAGCAATTTTTGAGTTAGTGTTCTATTACCGTTTTAAATCACTTGCACTTTCCCTACTCCCTTGATCTTGTTCCCACAGATTTTTTTGTTCCTTAAACTAAAAAACTAAAAAAGATGACGAAAGAAACTCGATTTATAAATATTTCGAACATTTAGAAACGTGTAACAACAAGACTTAAGATGACTTCGTACCTTGCAGAAACTCTGTGAAAAGTCATCCAAAGCTACGAAGATTGTCAAAAGTGTACATTATTTCTAGGGGGATTACTTTAAAGGACAATAATGATAATTTGTATATTAATTAAGTGTTAGGATTTTCTTATATCATTTACTGAATTTTATGCCATACTACGTATACATTAAAAATAGCAATTTTTAGAAATGCAGAGAGAATTTCAAATTATATTTAATATTTCGATATTCTGGAGTTTGATCGCTAGTAGTAGTGGGATTATACAGTAACTTCAAAGCTTAGATGGAGTATTAAGTCTTAAGAATGGATTCTGTGATGATCCTAAGTGAATGCACTTCGCGAACTTTGCGAACTGTGCTATAACTTGCACGATAGGCAAGTGTGAATCGATTATTATATGATTAACCTAATAGACTTCCTAATACTAAATTACTTCTCGAGTCAGCATACTAAGTTAAATAATTCTCGCAGGATTATCATTGAAAAGTAGACGCAAGTCTGTTTCGTGAAACTTGATGCATAGTCATCCTCATGAATTATGCTTACTTATTATGAAAATCAATCATGAGAAGAATAGCTTCTTATAACGTGATGAATGTATTATCAGATTATAAGAATAATGGATTTCTCAATACCAAGGACTTTGCATAAAACCGAGCGTTCGCAATTTCGCCTGTCAATCAAAATGCAACGTTCGTGAACATTCCGCGGGATTTTGTAATGAACGCGTAGTTAGAAACGCGAATAACAATTACCACTTCGCTATAATTCCTCGCATACGAGTATAAAATGAACACAATTAAATCTCGTATATATAAAACACCAGTTAATTTAAACTTATATTAAGTTCTTCATTATCTACTAATTTTTTCTCGATGACGTCGTTCTTTTCCTCAGCTTGAATTTTCGTGAGATGGAAGCAAAAGAAAAGGTAGATAGGAAGGAAGGAAGGAAGGAAGGAAGGAAGGAAGGAAGGAAGGAAGGAAGCAAAGGCAGAGGGTGTTCGAAAAAAAAAATGAAGGTAGCAAAAGAAGGAGGAAAATAAAGCGTTGAGCCGCCGGACATTTCGCTGCGAATTGCGGTCGCCGTTCGCGCGCCTCTTTCCAACAGCGACGCCGGCGTCGCGACGCGAGCATTACGCTTAATTTGCCTTCTGCGTTCTCCGCCGTTTGCCCCCTGTCTCTTTTTGTCGTCGCTACCGGGAGATATGCTGCAGCGGCAGCGGCAGTTTAAATGGAGTCGAGGTGAAGCAGCAACGTAGGGAAAAGATTGTGAAGTTGAGATTGGATTTTGGCTGAACCCGGTAGCATCATTTGAAAAACGGAAATTGGAAAATCTCTCAAATATTATTTCGAAATAACTATCAACAATTGTGACAATAAACTATTCATATATTGATAAATTAATAAACACACACACACACATCTATATACGAGATTTATATTAAATCTCATACAGAGAAATAATTATCAAGTATTCACATCGTTAAAGGAAGTTATATGGAACCGTACGTTATTAGTCAAAATGAACAATATTTTCTGCATGCTTTTACTCTTACAATTGACTATCAACAAGCTTTGCTGATAATTCTTGCAACTTTCACCGATACTTTTATAAGTTATTAGGATAGAGTAGAAAATATATCGCCTGTCGCATGAATACATCGATGCACCTTGTTGTACAGACAGAAATTTCTCATCCTCGAGCTTTCGCTTTGGCTCGATAATCGCGCCAAATGCCGCGGAATGTTGCAATTCGATTGACCGGCCCGAGGAAATGGATTCCTAATGGTGGACGTCACTGCGAACGGTGCGGCAGAACTATCAGTCTTGTAATGGAAACGGCATGTCGTGGAAACCGGGCAGCAGCTGGAGAAAGGAAGATACATTCACAAAGGCAGAAAGCGCCGGACGAAGGTAGAGAAAGAGGAAGCAAGGAGGGAACATGGAATAAGAAAAAGAGAGCGGGAGAGAAAGAGAAGATGAGAGGGTAGAGAATCTTCCTACGTACCCTCTCCTCGACTCTCTAAGTCTGTTTTTCTTCCATCCTGTAGAAGTAGTTAATGGTTTTCTTTTGGGTGACTTGCCTCGCTGTGTTAATGCCTCTGCCGATTGAATAGAATCTCTCTTTCTCTCTTTTTCTTTCTCATTCGTCCTCTCTATTCCTTTTCCCGGTTTCCTCTGTCATTTCACAGCACTGGCTCCTCGTTTTTCGTATGCTCATCCTTTTCCCATCTGCACATCGACGTTCTTACCGAAGGCATCCTTCTATCTGTTCCGTCTGCTGACGCCCCCAAGGGCGATTGTATCGATAAGTGGAAAACGTTTTCAATGCGGTAGAAAGCGCCTAAGAGTTCCATACACATGGAGTACGTCAAGAGTCGCGTACGTTCTCTTGGCTATAGCAGAGATTGAAAGAAAAATCAGTATCACCAATGGCATTTAAGTAGAGCTGTAGTTTTACTGATTCCCTTTGATTCTTCCAGAACAGAAATTCGAAATGAAAAAAAGAGACATGTTAATTACGGTTGATCTATGTAGACAGAACGTTGTTTTTTTTTTCGTGAAAGTGTGATTATACTAATAATAAGAGTTATCGAGAATTTGATATTTTTCGAAATATAAATATTTTTCACAAATTAACTTTTAGATGTAAAAATATATAACAAATTCTTCATTTAATCCCAAGTGAGTTTTGTTTTAACAAAACGTTGCAATTGTCGTGAGTTAATTGCGAATATATTGAAAACTGAATGTTGGAACGTTGTGAGAATAGCGACGACAAATCAGGAACACACGTGATTTTTAATCGGTTCTGTATACATGCCGATGAAATAGTTAACGAGAACGTTCAGATTTTGCGTGCACCCGGCGAATGTAATTTAACAAATTGTCTGGCAACGATATTCTTTCATTTCGCGAACGGCTTGAAATAATGGCCGACCACTCGTCTACCTTTATCACTTGTTCTGTAAGCTGATGATATTGCCGTTAATGCATTCGCATTCCGACTTGGCATTTACAGTATTTGTTGTATTATTAATGATTAATTTGCCAAATTAAATTTGCACACATGACTCTGTTGGATAATTATTATTTATATTTAAATATTCCCGATTTCAATTGACATTTAATTATAAATTTTCACAAAGATGAACATGGAACTTAAAAATTAATGGGATAAATGCAAATTGTTTTATAATATTGCGCAATTTATATTCATGCGATTACATTATAAAAATGAAATTTAATTTTACTGCCAGGCCTGAAACTTCTATTTCGTTAGCACAATTTATTAAAAATTTATTCCTTGACGTTTAAAAAGTTAATATGATTAAGGCTGTTTCAAATGTATGAAGTACTATATGTAATATATAAATCCATGAGATTATTTTTCAATTGGAAAGGAATTTAAATGTATAAAAATGTATTATTTATAAAAATAGCTTTTTATAAAATTTTGTTTTTTCTCATGAGTTTCTTTATGCCAAATTTTTGTTTCGTAACCACATTATTTAATTCCAGAAGCTTTTCGTATGACGTCGCTAGTCGCTGACTCACTTTGTCATTTGAGATATCATCGTCGTCTCGATTACGGATCAGTTACGTTAGTGAAATACGAATAACTATGGCTAGACAACACGACGCTTCTCAACAGCCTCCGACGCGACGCCGGGCGCGATTTCTAATTTTAGTTGCGACAGAATCCAGGGCCGTGTCTCTTTCCTTGCGCAAGGGTGCACTCTACTCTGCTGTCGTAATCTATCTTTCTTTCGTAATGGATCTAATCAATATTTAGAAACGTGTATACCATTCGACAGTCTTAAAACAAGAAACAAAAGTGCATTAAAGGCAATAGAAACGGTTATCTGTCGTAATCTATATTTTATTTTCGCTAAGTGCAACGGTAAATCGTTAAATCTAATTTTCTTTTCTTTTTCGAGCAGAGTTTAAAATATGGAATAATCATTTCTATTTAAAAAAATTAAGATATATATATATTGTTAGATATTTTGTAAATAATATTAATATGTATCAATATATAATAAAGATTCTATGATCTTTACTTTTATCGGTAAACTTGCTAACAATCACTGGACACATATTTTTGGCACTCAGACGAAATCGAGACGCACTACTCTAAAACACATTTCTCCCTTGTCTGTCAAGAGAGAAATCTGATCCGTGTGAGTCAACTCTTACGTACGTATTAATAGCTCTTAAATTTCATATTGAGTATCGGGTTGAGAAAAATTGCAGCTTGAAAAGAGAACGATTATTCACGTGAAAAACCTGATCTCAGATTGAAGAGCAGATATAAAGCATGATAAATTGGGTTATTATAAAATAATGCTTTGTATTATGACGTTTTTGTATTCTATAACAAAAAAATAATAAGTTTTCTTATATTGCATTTGTATTGTTAACTAACAGGACAGTGATACGTGTTTGCTTGAAATTAATTTGAAACTCTAATTTATATTAATCATGCATAGGTATACTAAGTTCGATATTCATAATCGGTTCTTATTTTATGACCATCTTAAATAATGTCTTAAGATACTAATATAGCTTTGTGATTTATGATTTATAATATTTTAACACTGTACTTGTAAGACGATCTTAAATATAAGGATTAACTGTATGAGTACCGACCTAAAAATATCCATATTTGAGGAGTAAAGTTTATATCTTTATTTTGACTGGAAAAATATTTATTAGAAATTATTTTGTCACATTATTTTTTTTCTTAACTTTTTTCTTAATTTTTTTAAGAGCTATAAAATTGTATGATTTCAATTAAGGAAAAGGAATATATGCCGTAACAATCTGCGACGATTTCATATAATTTTTTATTTATTAAAATTTTAATACTTAATTAATGAAAAACAATTTAATTTTCTCTTTAAATTAAAATCTGAAAGCAATACTAATAAATTAATTAATATAAATAGTTTTCAATACAAAGTAAAAATAAATCTTATTTTTTAAATAATAGATTTAATAATGCTTTTTGAAATAGAGTAAATAATAGATATCTATTATTTAACTTTTTATTAGAGAAAAAGACTAAATTATTTGCGTGTAACAAATACAAATATGCTATTAGTAACATATATTTACATACATATATATCTATATGTGTATAATATTATTAATAGCATATTTATATTAAAATATAAATCGTTTGGTTGAGATATACATATATGTGTATGTACGTGTTCAATTTATTTCAAAACGCTCTTTCAATCAAATGTAATTAATCATTATTTAGGCGACATTAAAATCTTAAATTAAAAATTAGCCAATACAATACATCTAAGAATCTAAATCATTATACTTTCTTGAGATTGGAAAATTAAACACATACAATTTATTATTATTATTTCTCGTTTTTAAACTTTTATGTTATGAGAAGAGTAAAATTGTATGACTAATAATTAAAAAGATTATATCACATTTTTTGCAGAAATTAGATTACCTTTTCTTTATTCAAATTATGTAATTTTATAAAAACTTGACATAGAGTAAAAAAATTAATTTTTTTTATATAAATTCTCTTTCAATTAAATAATATAAATTTCACTTTTCAAGTAAACGTTAAACTTGGAACTCTATTCTGTAACTTTTAATGATTGTAACGATATCGTTACATTATCAATGCCCAATTTTGTACATGGTAAAAAGCTGCGTAAAGACAATGGCTGCTTTCCATTTGATGACACAAATCGACACAAGTCGACACAAATGTCGTTCTATCCTTCTTAATATTCAGAGAGTGACAAAGATAGAACGACACTTGTGTCGATTTGTGTCGACTGTGTCTCCTAAAAGGAAAGCAGCCAATGTAATAATATCGTTAAAGTCACTAAGTTACGGAATATTAGGGTCCTTAGTTTATACGATATAATGACAGGATTTGTCGAAATTAATGAAATACAAAGAATTAAATATTTTAACTAAATGTATTAAAAAGTTTTAAATATTTTATAGCGACAATGACTGCTACGACTTTGATATTTTATGTCCGCGCGCCGACATTCAAACGAGAAAACGGCCGGCGCCGCAGGCGCGAGGGTTACCACCATACCTCGCGAGAGTAACTAACTTCACGGTAAACGATTCGCGCGCGTATAATGGCGTCAACTACTTCGCATGCTCACGTACTCGCTCAAAGAAATTATCGGATCGGAGAGATACGGTATTGAAATCATGAATTATCGTTCGCCATGGAGAACAGAATATTCGGTATGTATTTCGCTATGCGTTATTTGTTTTGGGGGGGAAACGTATCGGCTGGCAAAGGTATGTGGCCTTGGCGGTTGTTTGTACTATGCACGGCGTGCGTTATTACCCCAAGGTCGCCGTGCCATGATTCGCACGGCGACATTCGAACCGCTCGGACGGCAGGTGATAGCGTTTTGCGTATTGCGACAATTACGAAATACTAAATGCGAGCATCTCTGCGAACATTGTGTAATTAGCATAATTATATCGAGGTAACGTGGACGTGTACCTTTCACAGATCAAGTTGGATTAATAAGCGCATGATTTCTTAAAATCTCTCTCTCCCTCTCTCCTCTCTCCTCTCTCCTCTCTCCTCTCTCCTCTCTCCTCTCTCCTCTCTCCTCTCCTCTCCTCTCCTCTCATCGCTTTCATTCCTTTGATATTCATTTCTTCCATTAATTTAAAAGATGTAAAGGCAAGACGTAGACTGTGTTAGCTCAGGCGCTCATAACGCTTTAAGCGTCGTTTTCCTTGTTGTTTATTAAATATTAAACAAGGACAATTGATGTTCCCAAGCATTATGAGCGCCAAAGCGAACACAGCCTTAATGTGGTTAGTGGCGATCGTTTTCTTTGCGTTATTCCGCCTCAAAATGGTAATATGTGACTATCGGGAATACAGTGTAAAGTACAGCGAAATCGTAATTAAAACGAGTTCACCAAATGAAGAGTAAAATGTGCAACAGCTTGTGTATCGAAATCAGTTTAAAATACAAAGAGTAGAGTATAGTTTATTCGATGTGTATAGTTAGGTATTTTGTTTAGTATACGTTATACATGAAGATGTTTCGTAGTGTGAAATATTTTGAGAAAGTGAGGCTAACTGCTGCCGTACAGCCGTTAATTTGATAATAGCGTTCTACGGTACATAAGGTCGTTGCGCCGCGCGCCTTGTTATCATTTACAAAGTGACTAGCGTCGTAAAGAGACAACGTCGCGAGCCGTGCGGAGTCTTTTCGCGTGTCGAGAAACGCGATTATTTCTTACGAACTTTAATTGCGGTTATGAACCGATTACCAATTTTTGTGAGAATAAAGTAAAACTTTCTATCATCTATTTATTTAAGCAGCTCTATTTATCCCTTTCTTCTGTTCTTGTTAGATCATTATCTATAAATATTCCTGCGTTTAAATCCTTCTTTTTCATCGGTTCTATTTATCTATTTATCTAAGATTTATTTTGTAACGATGATGAAGTGACTAGTATTTAACGCTCGACATTCGTTGTTTTTTCAGATTACATGATATGTTCATGCAAGATCGCCGTATTATCAAAACAGTGACTCCAGTGAGCAAGTAACGACGTAAGACGCTATTCTTTGCATTTCCCTTCAGAACGCGAGGCGGAAGAAAACAGGAACAGATCGATTTTGAACAGTGCCGTGTTTATATAGAGATATCTATGATCGTGATTAACCCTTACCATACTATGTACAATTTGCCTCATCCATACTATCAAGGGTCATTAGAATTTCTTCGATTTATCACCTCTTTAAAATAATTTACAAAATCTCTAAAAATTCATCAACATACTTTCAACTTTCTAGAATAAACATTAACTCTTTATTTTGGAAAATATAAATATAATGTAGTATAATTTATAATTACCGAAACACTCAAAGAAAAACTTGCACGAACAGGAATCGCTCGGTCACTAGTTACCCATATTAATACGGTAAAGGTTAATCCTGTGTTTTCACATTTGTCGGTTGCATAATATGAATTCCGTTGGACATCGGTGACATGTTAAAATCTAATTCCTGTACCTCTATATTCATCCGTCACAGTGTATAATGATAATGTGCGCGTTGGTACTGCTTCGTAAAGCGTCGCACAATTATTGTATTCCGATAATTGGTGCGCGTACGTGATCGTAGTTAACCGTATTTTCGCGAGTGTGTTGTGCAAGTTGCAACAAAGGAAACTGAGAGGAGGAGGAGGCTTAGGAGGCATCGAGCGACGGCGGAGCAACCACAAGGTAATCTATTATTTATACATAACTTGTTACCAGCTTTTATTTTTATAATCACTTTTGTGAAATAATTCTCTGAAATAGTTGATAACTCGTGACGTTTACTATAATTTGTATTTCCTATGTTACAGTTCAACGTAGTTCAACGTAGTTCGTAACTCCGCTGCTGCACATCAAATTGGTGAGTGACTAATTATTATCTTTTATTCTAATTTGGAATAATGGATCTATGTAAATTGAATCGAATATAACGTAAAGAATGCATGTAGATGTTAAATTAATTAGTATAAGAATGAAGATATATTATTTTGCAAATCCATTATTTTAAAATAAAGAGTTAGAGAAAATTAGGATTAATGTCTAATCCTTGAAGATATATATATGTGTGAAAGCGTACACCCCTCCCCTCGCCCAGTTTATTGTGCGTACATATTTGGAAAATTAAAGTAAAACTCATTGTATATCACAACGCATTTGTTGGCACATTTTAGTATTCTATTATACGAAAGAGTACTAATTATGAGACACACTTAATCCTCGAACCACACACTGGGTCTTTCGTCCATGCATTAAAAATAATAATTTTTGTACTTTAATAAAATAAAAAACTGCTTTTTTCTTCAAAAATCAAAGTTACAATTTTTATATCAAAACTGAATTATTTTCTTTTTCTGGTGCAGAAAGTAATTTCCATAATTTTTCTAAACATTTTTTCCAATGTTTGCATAGCAGGATAATTTAGTAGAGACCTTGAAGAATATGTGTGCATTTTTACAGAATTTTTCGAGCACTTTAAGAGCCTTAAAATCGAGTGACCCATGTGTATCGTCCAAAGGTACTGAAAATAAATGTGTGGTTCGAGGGTTAATATTTAAAAATATAAAACTTAAAAATATTTGCTAAATATTTTATACATACGCAAGATTTTTAAGAATCGAAAATATGTATGACGATATACATTAATAATATTATTAATTAATATATAATAAAAATATTATCTGATTAAATTTTTGAGTTTGCTTAGATAAAAAGAAAAGAAAGAAGCAAAAAAACTATACAAGAATATTGATATTTGAGAATGTAAAACATTTTTTCAAGTTTCTCTTCATGATGTTCATATTTACGGATGACGAAGAATGGACCAAGACGTTTTTGTGTATCATATATATTTTATAAGAAATTAAAAAATTAATTAATTTTTAAAATAAAAAATTAATAACTAATATTAAAATGTTACTTTAAGTTTTCTTCTTTTTTTTCTAAAATATTCTTCAAGTATAATTTGAAGTCTTTTATTTAAAATTTTTCTATAATTTTCAAGGATTAAGTGTTATACATATAAATTGATATCAAATAATTAAAAATAGTTATAAATTTTGTTGATTATGTACATGTTACATGCATAAATAACAGAAATATTTCAGAATTATAACCCTGAAAGTATATATAGTTATATATTTAACTATATGTAGCGCTCTATAATATATTCTAATTAATAAAAATACAAAATATGCTAATAATTATTGATTATATTTATTGTTAGAATGTGCTAGCTTTTTATTCTAATTTTTATAGCCATATGTGTTGATAAATTGATAATTTGATTAATAACTAAACATTTGGAACAAATAAAATAAATACGAGAAACTCAATTACTTTGTCGCATAATTGCATAGCGTTCCTGAATACTCGTATAATGATATTTTGATGACATCAGATTGTATATGAATAATCATTCCGCTTTAATTGCTTATCAAAACGTAACTTAACGTAATTAAACGTATTTTAGGATGTAAAATTTCATTTTGAGTATCTTATAATGTAAATTTTTGAGATATAAAAGATTCATGCACAACATAGTTAAATATACAATCCTTAGAACCGTGACGTAACTGTCGATAAGAAAGGAACAAAAATTTCATGGGGAAATACGTGCATTATTTCAACATTATAGAATCGGTGCCACAGTGCGAAATTCATGTCTGCACGTTGCGTAAGTTTTGACATGTTTCGCGAGCTAACACAGAACTGAACTAAACTGATAGACCACAGAGAATATGGGGAAAACATCCCCGCCATAGTCTGCAGGGATATTCCTGAGAAATGGTCGGAATCGTATCCCGATGGGAGGTAACTCTTGTCGCGATACCTCGTTAAACCACACGGATTTTCCTGCTAGAATCTCGGCGGCATCGCGCTGCTCCCTGGACGACGTGAAAGTCGAGCAAGTTTTGCTGACTATACGAGGCGATAAAGCGCTCCGATTACTGTCGCAAATACGCTCAGCTTATGCTGTTTCCGAATTTGGGAATCCTCGTACCTTTTACTTTAAACTCCCAATTTCTCTTTTTCTTTTATGAATATGACAATGTAATATTTCTTTTGATATTTACAAACTTTCTATAAGATAATCAAACACTGAGAGAAAAATGTTTGGTATTTGTAACTATAATTATACATATATTATCTACTATAATTATGATTATTACTGCTACCTAAAAATGCTATTGGTTGTCCCAAAATATAACTGTAAAATTATAGTCACTTGAATCATTTTTATGGTAGTCTCAACTATTTTATGGTTATAATAACTAATAGTTATAGTCATTTTAAATTGCCAACTATATACATTTGTTGCTAGAATTATACACATAATTACCGTTATTGTTATTATAGCAGTAATAATCATAATTATAGTAATATATAATTATAGTTATAAATACCAAATATTTTTCTCTCGGTGTAAAATGATTATTGTATAATTCTATTAGCTCGACTTATTATTTAAAGAAACATGAGACCTTTAATTATGAACATATAGCATACATATATAAATTCAAAATAAAATGATAAAAATCTTAATGACTGAAATTACTTTATGCAGGCACTTAAAAAAGAACCGATTTAAGTGTTACACGAAAATGTATTACGATTAATAAGACAAAAGTTGTGCCGTTACATTAGTCTAGTCTAGCAACTCTCTTCGTTGAGTATCGATAATAAATCAATCGTTACGATGTTCGCGCGATCGACAGAAATTCCAGCCGAAATTCCGCGGCACTTTTCGTAGTCGAGTCATCCGAAGTCGAGAAACTCTCGTATATCCGGCGTCGCGGCGGTCGAACTTCCCTTTCGCTTTGTGTTTATGAAAGGCGTCGACCATCGACGGAACGGGAAAAGAGCTTTTGATTTATGGTAGCGTTTTTGCCCCCCGACCTTAAAGGGCGATTTTCCGTTCCAGCGAGCCGAGCCTAAAGAGACGAAGCGAAGCAGCGCGCGCCAAAATAATATCAGCTTGCCGAGAGAGTCTGAGTTGAAGCACAGGTAGTCAAAAGCTTCGCCGTACGGTGTTTCCCTGGCGAGCTTGACGTTCGAGTTATAAATACCGCGACCCATCAATGGTACAACTATCGCCATTCAGAGCGTTGGAGAGAGATAGTGATGAGAATGGGAAGGCAAGTGTATGGGAGGAGAAGACTACCAAGTGTGAATGGCGAAGAATAGAGAGATAGAATGTAGAACATACCTACATGGATATATTATACATCTTGATTAAATTCCGTGTCTAATAAATTAGTGAGAGATATTTCAGAGAAATCTATTATATTTCAGGAGATAAATTTGTTAATTAATTTAATTTACATAAACGATTCATTTTTCTTATTGAAAATATGAATTGAAAGATTAAAAATGTATAATAATCATTTTATATACGATAAATGGTATAAAATTTCACGCGATGTTAGTTACGTCAATAATTAAAATGATTGAAACATTTCAAGTTTAATATATCGTTCAAATATTGATAACATTTGAATAGAAGATAGACGTTATACACAAATAAATATTCTTAATATAAATACGTGAAAATTATCATTCAAAATGTCAAAATCAATACAGTGGAAATTACTCGCAAAATATTGACGTTTTTCTGGAAATCATCGGTAAAGGCAATGGCACGTAAAACAATAATGAAACCTAAGCAGTAAGCGAATCATAGTAGAGAACGTAAGGCAATAACGTAAGCAGTAGCAAATCCATAATGGGCTTTCTTTAATAAGCTTCAAGGGGATCCTAAAGTCGTATTACCAACTAAGCGCAATAATTTTTGTATAATAATTACTTTTTTCCTCTTTTACAGATTTAAAAATTCTTTTCCAGGATTAAAGTATATAGACGCGTTAATGCGTGTCTATGAGTTTATGCCAAGAATGAAAAATAATTGTTTAAATTGAGATCTTTTTTGTCATTTGCTACTCTAATATAGCGTCAGAACTGTCAATCATGACAACATTTGCTTGATATAAAAGCTTTGCAATCTGTACTTACGACATTGTGGTCTACAGACTAGTAATTTACATGAACAAACAACATGGAGTTCTTAGAATTAGACTTAGACATCTAATTAAAACGCTATTGTTCTACGAAAATTTATGTATGTGTGCATGAGATATTGGTGCAGTAGTATATAAAAATGTGTCGATGTGTTGCATTTTATCGGTAAAACAGCGATCTTGTCGGAGTTCGGGCTTCACTTTAGGATCCCCTTAAGTCTTAAGCCGTAAGAAATTGACCAGTCATAGTCGATTATACTTCTCATATTCGACTGTGATTGGTCAATTTCTTACGGCTTAAGACTTAAAATTTAGGTAATGGCTTATTTTGTAGAAAACCCATAATGTTGATTTGCTTGCTGCTTACGTTTTATTGCTCTGTAAGTTTTTCTGTATCTTATAATTCATAATTTTAATACTCGCAGAGGATTTCTATTACAACAACGTCCGGAATTGTGAAATTCGCGGAAAGAGTAAAGTGCTTCCGTTCGTAGCTACGCGATCTTCAGTTTTCTTTGTAACGATCGTATAATTATGCGATATTCTTCGAGGTGCAACCCTGCGACTCATTTTGCGCTCAAAATGTCGCGTCGAGAAAGTCATCGCTGAGTCACAGAATTATCCTTTACAGTCGAGTGTTTCGGTGAATATTCTATAACGAGAGAGAAATGAAGGCAAGCCACTTTGAGAAGTTCTTAGTAGGTATCTTCGAAGATAATCACTCGCGCGCGTCGCAAAACTTTCTTTCGTTTCCTCTATGTCGTGCTCGCGGACACCACGATTCCAATACAACCGAACTCATTTCGTTCTTACTCCGTTCTTTTCCTTTTACCATAACGCAATAAAGCTACCTTAACGCTAATTGATTAGTCTCGCGATAGAAGGACAGAAGGATGAGGAGAAATAAAAAGATCACGTGGATGTCGTCGCGAGAGAAAAAAGACCGCAACATCGTCGGACCTTTTAATTTTCCCTCTCCATTGTAACGCGGATATCTTAATTTTGTCAACAGTCTCTTCCATTATTCGAGAAGCTCCCCTTTGATGCTATGAAGATATACTTGTTCGATAACACTTCCAGATCTTCTCCGGAACTTATACTCTCGTCGGGTAAGAAGACCCACAATATTGCGTTATTACATCTACACCATTTCTCGCTCGCCTCAACTGGCTTTCAGCGATATGATAGAAAACATCTTTATCTCGCATGAACGCTCTTCGATTTGAAATCTCGGTTCATTGATTTAATCCAAAAATGTCTTTGTGACTCTTTTTTAAAATGAGCGAGTGACATTTATAAAAATCTCTCTTTGTGAATATAATTAATTAAAATTATATAAAATATAATTATATTACAGCTAGAAAATTTGCATTAAATAAATTTAACACATTTCACGTATCCTAAATAGTCTACTCAAATTTTTATATTAACGTAGGATGAATATGCGAGAAAATAACACACATATCTATTACGTAAAATAATTAACACAAAAATATGACACTGGTAGTTTGTAAGTAAACTATGAAAACGTATTTTTTCAGTAAAATTAACATTTAGATATGAAAAATATGTTAAATTAACACGTATTTAAATCATTTATCTTAGAATTTACATTTTAATTATATTATTATGTTATTTATTCATTAATAAATTATGTTATTTTGAGGTTAAGAAATATTGAGTATACTCGTATCAATTTAACGTAAAATATGCAAAATAACGTAATAATATTATGTTAAATTAACATTCGGATATGTTAAAAGTTCAACAAAACAAAATTTTAACAAAAATGTGAATGGATCGTTTTGAACGCAAATACAAAATGTTTTTTTACAGATAAAAGTATATAAATTTACATACGTAATTTTTTGATCTTTGTACAGAAAATATTTGCTTAATTTTTAATATCGCAATCTGTTTCAGCCGTTTTTATAGACAATTAGTAACGATGACACTTTTTAATCACTGTTCTCTCGTAAAACGTCTGTAAATATCGCAAGGTCGCACAACCATCAAATGGTAGTAGCGCGATATCTGATCTATCGGAACAAGAATCCAATGTACTTCGAATCCGAGGGGGGGCCGTTAGGGCTCGGCACAAAAAAAAAACGACGGAAAATCCGGTATGGTTCTTAGCGAGGATGAAGTGCCCGACGGTGAAGTCCTCTGGAGAGCTTTCAAGTGCTCCCATCCTACATTCACCTCCTTTGCCCCTTATCGCCATCCCTTCTCTCTCATAGTCGGTCGACCTCCAACCTTAACTATCGAAGTATTTCCAAGAAGGTACACCGCCCCCTCCGCGTTCGTGAAAGTCTTAACTTGCACGACTGTGATATATATCGTGGTTACGCCCTGATTCGTCAAGAGCTACCCTCCACGTACCCCGTCTCGCACCCCTGAACAGCTTCCTCGCGACCAGTCCTTCTTATACCCATCTGACGTACATTTTCGCTCTGGACTTCCGCTTTCACTATGCCTTCTGCCTTTGGGAGGACTCTTACACACTTCCGCTGTCTTCTTTTGCCTTAAGGAAAAATTTCTGCAGGGTACGCGTCCCGCAACGGATAAGTTGCAATCCCGCTGTTCTTCATCGAGAAATTATGGCTCGTTCTCTGACTCGCTCATGTTTTATCGCGTCATTATTTTCTCGAGACTTAACTTGTAATACTGTCTTTTTAATTCCATCTTTTTTATTTTGAAGAAAATTTTTGAAGTATTAAATATTTATATATAGATAGATGAAATCGTTCCCTTCAAAAGTGACAACTAAAAAATTTAAGTTTCTCACATACACAAGAAAGGGAAAAAATTATTTTTTAACTTGTCAGAAAATTATTCATTTGCCGATATTTGACGACATTATTTGATTAATCGAATAATATCTGCAAAAAGAATATTTTCTCAGAAACATAGTTAAATGTTATTTTTGTCATTTTCATTTCACAACTCTTTAAAAAATTGCCTTTTTTGAGTTGTGATGATTTTGGTATCTTATAAAATTATAACAAATTCGAAATAATTCATCAAAAGTGACATAATTAGAAATATCACCAACAGTTTATATTTAAAACTTGACGAGTTAAAATAAAAATTCAAAATAAAACAATTTTTTCTACAAATTTCAATAGCTAAAATAGTCTCTAAATATTTTCTGTAGAAGACTGTACTTTTTATTTTTAAAAATAATTCAAAATGTGTGTCAAAATCTGAACGATATAATCATTCGAGAAAATAAATATGTAATTGTTTTGAAGATTTTTTTTTATTATATTTCTATATGCTTTCGCTGTTATAAACGTTAATGTATTTTAAACGTTATGAAAATTATAGCACCGAAAAAAAGTTTGATTGAAAATAGACAAACCAGAAAATTCTGATTATATCAATCAGGAGTCCAATTATCGAAGATATATACAGGGTGGACCATCTGAAGTGATCCAGTCAAATATCTCGAAAACTAGTAGGGATAGAGAAAAATGTTTCGTATGAAAAGTTTAGGGTTACACGGGGGAAGTATGGTACTGACCTTGAAAAATCCTTGGAAGGTCATTTTGAAGGTCATTCAGGGGTCACGATGGTTTTTTTAAATGGAACCCCTAGTTTTTCACCATGGGATGAGAAAGCTGGTTTCAAGCCCTTTACGAAACACTGGTTGTGGTCCACAATCCGCCCACTGGGGTCTGAGTTATGGACCATCAAAGTCATTGATGAACTACTCTTAGCGCTACCCAGGAACAACGCCGTGGACGTGGTAGTTCTCTGTTCCCTTCGAGGTGCTTGATTTTTGTGAGTCCCCTTGCCTCTCACATGTGGGGTGCTTGTTTAAATGTCACATTAGTTAAATGTGACATTCGCCAAGCACGAGCAACATGTCAACAATTTCAGAGGGTTGATAGTGGTTAATTTCTTTGATTGAATACGCAAGAGAAGACAACGATTGTGACTGCCACAGTTTGAAACCTGTGTTTCAATGATCATTTATTGCCGTGGTCATCCACATAATAACAAACCGCAATAAACAGAGATTCGATGTTTCCGTTTGTTGTTGAATTCTTGTTCGTCGCTCTCCGAAGATTGTGAGCGATTTGAATAGGGATAACAGTTAATTAACTCCATTGAAAAGAAAAACATAAACATAAACAAACGAGAACACCGAGTCTCTGTTTATCATGGGTGGCAGTCATGTGTTCGGTTAACGATTTACTATTGGAAATCTCTTGGATTATTCCATTTGATTCAATCAGAGTTATGAATGAGTATCGACTCTCGAAAACTGTTGAAGAGTCGCAAAAATCAAGCACCCCACATGTGAGAGGCAAGGGGACTCACAAAAATCAAGCACCTCGAAGGGAACAGAGAACTACCACGTCCACGTCGTTGTTCCTGGGTAGCGCTAAGAGTAGTTCATCAATGACTTTGATGGTCCATAACTCGGACCCCAGTGGGCGGATTGTGGACCACAACCAGTGTTTCGTAAAGGGCTTGAAACCAGCTTTCTCATCCCATGGTGAAAAACTAGGGGTTCCATTTAAAAAAACCATCGTGACCCCTGAATGACCTTCAAAATGACCTTCCAAGGATTTTTCAAGGTCAGTACCATACTTCCCCCGTGTAACCCTAAACTTTTCATACGAAACATTTTTCTCTATCCCTACTAGTTTTCGAGATATTTGACTGGATCACTTCAGATGGTCCACCCTGTATAATCAGAATTTTCTGGTTTGTCCATTCTCAACCAAACATTTTTCTCAATAAGCGAATAGAATATTAAATCTTGATTAAGCTCTTAATAGATGATACGTCAGTTTGTATAAACGCGGGCGTGTTGCGGGTCACCACGTTGCGGTCCAATTTTCCTGAAAGGCGTGCCTTGCACCTAACATTTTACTGGTATAGCGATATCGCGTTACAAAGCAATTTTTGAACCTCTCTTTCTCTCTCTCTCTCTCTCTCTCTCTCTCTCTCTCTCCTTCTGTGTCTTTTTCAATGTAGCTTCGGAGTTGTCGACTGTCGAACAGTCCTCTTGAACGTTTTCAAAATCAAAGGCGTGACGTGCCCTTTGACAGTATTCCTGCCAAAGGGGCCCACTCGAAGTTCCCTGTGCTTCGGGGTATTGCAAAGGGCGTCTTCCCTCGAAGCGTTAGCTCCTTGAAACGCGGTCGATGAAAGGGAGTAACTTTACCTTTCTTGATAAAATTATCGGAATTTTTTATAGAGATTTTGCCGGAAGATATCGTCGATGCAGATATATGAAGAAGCAGAAGGAACAGATGCCTTGGTCGCGATATTTTTTTCTTTCATCTTCCTTTGATCGATGCTTACTTCGTAAGCAATTGACTGTCATTTGCAGTTGTTTTGCGAATACACGAAGTATGTTCTCAATATATGATACACGAATATAAATACGAAATATATAAATCTCTTATATTATAGAAAAATACAGAAATGAGAGAGAGAGAGAGAGAGAGAGAGAGAGAGAGAGAGAAATAATCAAATAAGGTTATCGAATGTTGTTGCGGCCTTTTAGTTCGATTATTTTCATACAAAAAAAATTTTTGTGTTTTGATTTCAATTGATAGTTGTATTTAAGCCAGAGTTGTCAGATTGGACTATTTCTCGCAATTTGAGCTACTCAACAAGCAAATTTATGACGAAAAATGGTCGCTTCTGTGCGACCATCTTGGTAGCCCAATTTGCTACTAGTCCCACAGAAGCTATTTTTCACCGTTGTTTGTCGAGTAGTCCAAATTGCAAAAAGTAGCTCAATCTGATAATTCTAATCTAAACTGTTAATTACTTAATTATTTATTATTAAATTGATTATTAGATTTTTATCTGTATTGATTTTCCGTTTATCGTTTTAATACTTTATCAATCCTTCCTTGCGTTTTATTCTTTTATTTTATTGCTCTTTTTAACGCTGATTTTAATACTCTTCCACAATACGATGGATTCATTATATAAAAACCTTGTATTGATTCGCAATGTAATTTCTGCAATGGTATTCGCTGGCAAGTCTCACAAGAAGGAAAAGCCGGCGTAAGAGAGAATCGATGTAACCCTCGAGAAATATTCCCTGCGATCGGTGAAATATTTCTGGAGAATCCGTAGGGCAGAGTATAGGTACTTTTCCAAACGGGACCGATTTAAATCTAAGCAGAGTTTTGGCAAGCGTGCCGAATCGCGATGGCAAGAAAGGGAGGAAGATACAAGAACGTGATTTCGTCTTCTCGTAAGCATCTTCTTCTTCTTCTCTTTCTTCTCCTACTTCTTCTCTTGCTTTCCTCTTTCACCTATCACTTCGACTCTACCTTGCTCCGTTCTTTCCCGGTCCTTGTACATCTCTGTCTGACTCATCGGGCACGGTGAGTCATCAGATGGAGGCAGGCGAGATGGTGGACCTTGCCGCGAATCTAAATAAATACGGGCGCACAAGCGTGAAGGGACGAAGAGGGTAGCGCCTAGCGAGACATCGCTTAGAAATGCGTGAGTAAGAACCTCACGCCGCGGTAAATTTATATCGTCGTCCCGGTACCGTCACCTAGACGTCTCCTCCGCTTCTTTGCAGCCGTCGATCCGCTTCTACGAGCTGCAACCTAGATCGATCACGTCGACGTCCGCGTGAAACTTTTTTTTCTCTATTGCAATCCGCTTTTCGAGAACTATCGATAACATTTTTCTCTTAATAACGTAAAAGTTTTGAACGAATCCTCTTTTCTTTAAAAACCATGGCCTTGTAGTATCTTATTTGACAATGGCGACATTGATGGAAAACTCTGACGAGCTTTCATTTAACGAGTTAACGTATTAAAAAGTAACCAGAATCGTCTTATACTATCATAGTCTTTTATTAATGTACAAGATATGGCAATACGAAAATCAGTTAACTTTGATCTGCAAAATTCTTATCAATATAGTAATTGAAGTTACATATTAACTTATGTCAAATTTTTCTATTTACACATAATAGAGATCAACAGAACTTTTCATATCATCCATTCATTTATCTCTTATTTATATATTACACAAGAAAGATTAACTTATAAGAAATACTTGTAAAGGTACAATTACTTTTTTATAATCTTATAGGAGGTACATAGTCAACAGATGAAAGTTTAATAATTTGTTTAGAATATCCACGGACAAAGAAATGTAAAAAAACTTAAAAAAAATCAAATTCATATTAAATCTAAAACCATTTAAAATAAACTGAAAGCTAAAATTTAGTTATTTAACTTCAAATTGATACTTAATATAATTGATATTTAAAAATATGTGAAAAAGTATCATTCAGGGGAAGAATTGCTACGAAATTTTGTCAGGGAATTCGCTATGAGAAGTTTATTCGTTACCGATGGGACATTCCATACAGTTTCCACTAAATAGCGCGTTCGTCCGGGAACTCTGAATTGCGGACTTTGCGTTGTAATTTACACGTCGTATATCGGGCTGTGTGCGTTGCCCCTTTATTTGAGCCCGCATCGTGACGGTTACTGACGGTACGGCCAACATTGTGCCATAAAGTTGCGTTGGGTGTAACGAAAGCTCTGCGAGGCGGAAGGAAAGTTTCGCGAGCGAAACCAAAGCCGAAAGCTGAGAGAAAAAGGGATCGATGGGACATTCGCGTTACGCTAGCAGCAATTAGAGAGGAGCGATTAATTAGAAATATCCGCTTCCTGCGCGCGTGCGACCAACGACGGTCGCGATCATAATAGAAATTTCTATCTAGCGCGGCGAAATGGCGGCTAATATTCGTGATGAATCTCTCGGTGGAGTCGACGGAGAGAAAGAGGGAGGCATC
The DNA here is from genome assembly GCF_001594075.2 of Trachymyrmex cornetzi. NCBI lineage: Eukaryota > Metazoa > Arthropoda > Insecta > Hymenoptera > Formicidae > Trachymyrmex > Trachymyrmex cornetzi. The sequence goes on from NW_017298332.1 coordinate 780,775, forward strand.
TCCCATCAGCGGACGGAAAGATAGCTACGGGGGAGATCAGTGTGGCTTTGTTCGCAAATTAATAATTAATTAAAACTGATGGGGCCGACCAAGTCTAACCAGACGCCCACCGTTCGCGCGTTTCCTAGCAACGTATAAATGTGATTATTCTTTTCTCGGATAAAGGTGCGAACATGAAATGTAATAGCATCACGTAAATTCGTATCTGTCGAGAATATAAAAACTTTCCATATTGACTTTCAGATTTTTCATTCAATTACTTATTTACGGGTACATTATTGAAGCAAATCGTTGTAATACTTTACATCAATGTACTGCATTGTGGCATTAAATCAGTAGTAAAGTAATCCTTAAATGCCTTTAATCAGTGATGTGCGACCCGCGACTCGTGATCTGTGGCCCGTGGCTTACTAATTAATTTTCTGCGGTTCGCCTGCTTATAGCCGAAAATATAAATTATATTTTCTATTTTATATAAACTATAAAAATAATAACATTATACGTAACGGTTTAACAGTTTCATTTGAAATACATTTTTTTAAATCTTGAAGAGTTTATATTTGAAAATGTAGAGTTATTTCATAAATAAATATATATTTGTAAAATATTTGACTTTTTAAATTGTCTTGAATTTTTTATTTCCTTATTGAAGAGAGAGATAAAATTCATAATTGATTATTTTAGTAGCTATTTTTACAAGCAAGGTGTAAAAATTTTTCAGTCGTGTGAAAACGATCATTAAAATGAATAATGTTCAATTTTTTTACCTCTAGATAACTTTATTCAAAAGATATCTGCCAGAATTTAATGGAGGTATCTCCTGGATAAGGTAATCCGCAACTTATCTGGAAGTGGAAAAAAATTGGGCATAATTGGAATAACTATAGATAAAAAATTTTATCTTAATATTAATAAAGAAATTACATATACTTAAGTGTACATTTATAATTTTCTCATTCATATTATGTTAAATTTTTTTATCTTTTGTGAAATTTAAAATTTCGGTTTATTTGATATACATATTATAATAATATATATAGTAAATTATATAAGTAATGAGGAAACACGCGCGGCAGTGTTTCGATATAGTAAATTATGCTAGTTAGAACTGCGAAATATTTACTACTGGATTATGCGGCCCATAAAATTTTGTCTATATTTGGAAACGATTTTAGTTTAAGGAAGGTTATGTGTTTTACTAGCTTAAATAATTAATAAGATACTTCTAACGACCTTGTCGACAGATCTTACATTTGAGAAAAAGAATGAAGTATTTTTAATTGGAGTTAAATGATTCAGTATAATTAATATTGCTTTATTCGTTTTTTGTTTTTCTCTCGACAACTTGTCTAAATTAATCAATTATTACCGAATAATACATTTATAATTGCCATTTTTATTTTTGTCGATAATATTATTATGAATGTAATTTTATATGCAATAAAAATAATTCTTCAGAGTTCACATATTAAATATACGGCTGCTTGATATCAAATTCTTCATAATACAAGATGTCCATCTTTTACGATCGAATTGGAAAAAGTCGCACGGTCGAGAGTTTAATCACCAAGATAGAAGAGTCCTTCTGGCAAATATCCGATATCGATATCCTCTACGCTAGTTATACATCTCCTAAGGTTTATAAATATCTTATTCCCCTATCCGAAGGTACCGCAGTTATATGTTAGACCGTCTAGTCGCTGCCTCTTGACCCTTGCGAATCGTCCGTGGAAAATCGCCAGTCGATCTCTCGATTCTCCGATCCATCTCTGCGGTACTCTCATCTCATCTTCGCCGTGTTCGCGGTTTGGGGCTCATTTTCCGTGCGATGGGAGGCTTTCGTCGGAGTAAACTCGCCGATACGGTGGCCGGCGCGACTTTGGATCACGTCCAAGAAGCGTTGCAATTTCAAGGCGACGGAAGAGAGGGACAAAAATCGGATTGGTTTCTCTCTCAGAATTCTCTCGATCGTGCTTTCTGGCTCACCCTTGACTCTTTCTTACTGGCCCCTCACGGCGACCAGGAGTTGCGACTTAATCGCGTTTGGCCGATTTCCAGGACACAAGCGGAAGTTACCCGGGAGTTTGCCATCTAGTCACTGGCCATTATCCTAAAACTACGTTTGTCTCATTCGCCAGCGAATGAGACTCTGGTTCGTGTACACGATGCTCGTTTAGTCGTTAAGGTCAATCTTTCTTTTTCTTTCTTTTTCGTCGCGCGGATCTCTCCGACGATTTTTCCTTTTACAAGGAACGCACAGATACTGTTCGTTACCAGTCTGGTTAAATCCTGTTTGTGGTATAAAAGAGAATTTTAAAATAATAATAAATGGAAATTTTTAATTTTACAAAAGGTGAAATTTATTTCATGTTTATTTTAAACTAACTTTTATCCTTGAATTTTTGTTGATTACTTAAATCGATAATGTTGTCAACCCAGGCAAACAGTTTACGTTAAAAAAAAAAAACGTTTAGCTGAAACAATTTTATAGTGTAATAAAAATCTTAAATAGATGTTCGTAATGTTAAATACGTCGAAATGCCTCGTATAAAAACGATATTTTAAAGTAGTAAAAAAGTTTAAATCGATAATGTTGAACGTATATTGTAATGTTTATTAAATGGTTAAAAAAAACATATTAAACTTTAAACATTTATTGTTCAGTTTATATACGTTTATTACTTTCAGTTTATACGACTTTTAATGTTTATTAAACCTATTTTCAACGTAACTGTGTTGCTTGGGAATATTAGTAGCAGAATGTGCAGCGCGGATATCTCCGGTGTAATTGAAATCTTTAGTTCACGTAAGAAAGTTCGTGCGGGGACGCGTAGTGTGTGTGCTCATTAGGGGATTTCGGGAGTATTATAAATATTGCAAGTAACTCGCAACACGCGGAGTAACTCGTTGCGAGCGACGATCGATTAACAATGCAATGAGTTTCTGAAAGTAATCGAGCACGGAGAGCGAGACGGACGAGTAGGGTGCTTTCCAAGCTTCGAATTTATTCGTGCATATAATCAAAAGTATCCTGCGGGAGAGAAGAGAACTCCACTCCCGTTTCCGTTCTCGCGTTAATACTTAACAACGAAGGTTATAATTTCCTCGTTTCCGGAGTTTATTACGAATTTCTCTGAACCCTCGTGCATTCGAAGTGTTAAATTAATAAGCATTGTTCTAAAGAGGGATATCTTGCAGTCGCCGGTTGTTAAAGTATCATTGAAAAAAATTATTCCGCTCGAAAGTTATTCACATTCATTGCCCAACTCGATTTGACCTGCATTAATTGTTGTGCGATGTAGATATATCATTTGCGAATTTTGCCAAATTTTACCAGGCGCATAAAGTCTCAAGTCATATTACAAACAATATCGTAAAAAAAGTTGTAATACAAATTTTACAACAAATATTACCTATTTTCGCGGAAAAGTTTTTCATACGAGCAAGGGAGCGTAATATTGGTACATTATATACTTATATTTGTTCCTTCTTATTGCAATTTTTTCTCATTTTGAATACAAAAATTCACGAAACACCTGTGCTATTTTCCATTGTTGGGAGTTGCATTGAGAAAAGGAATACAATACAAGGTTAGTAGGATACGGGAGATAATTTCACCAACGCAAATTTTGGAAGGAAAGAGAATAAACAAAGAGGAAGAGAGATAACAAAACTCGAAGCGTAATACGAGAACGAGTGGTACTTGTACGCTTGTTCGTGCCTCTCTGCAAAACGATAGCACGCATGTATTTTCGCAGCACTTACATGCACACAGGACACAGCGCATCGGAGTAACTTTTTCACGTCGAACGTACCTCTGTTGCCGTTTTACAATGCATCGTGCGGTCGCTGAGATTGGCACAACGCTGCCTTTATTTCCTTTGTCCATCCAATTATACGCTACTCGTTTTAGGTAATTACACCACTGCCTCCGGATTTTCGGAATGATAATTCGCGGAGCCAGATAATAATTCGTCACGTGCAGCGCTAGAACGACAGTCAGTTTCCATGGAAATATCCTCCATTCATTTTACGGTCGTATTTACGACGCGAATTTGTCGTCGATGGATGCACCGGTTAATGCGTGGTCCTACGCATAGTGTACATTTTTCACGTGGGATAATAAAGAGGGAATGCGATATTCGCGATCCTTAAATTTTTTTGGGAACAGAATACTGCATAATCGGTTCATTTAAATGAGAATGTATATAGAAAAATCTAATTCTAGAACATATTGAATTGTAATATGTAATCATAAAGAACGCACTATATTGATTTTTAGAAAAGTGGAATATGTCGCTGTTAAATTAAACGGCCATTTGTATCATTTTGATCTTAATAAATTCACCTACAAATACATATTTAAGTTATATTATAGCAAAATAATGATTAATAATAATATATATTGTATATTACAAAACAAATGTATATTTTTTAACATATAAGAATGGAGTTTAGAAATATTATTCAACTATAAAATATGTAAAAATAATTGTGATGTACAAACTCACAGTTCAAGTATACGTTCAAAGATGTTTAGTCACAAAAACTACTCAACATTTATATAATAGATACATATTGAGTAAAAAAGTCTTAGTAAACGTAGATCGAAAGCTCAACCATTTCTGAGATATAAAAAATTTGGTATGTTGGTATCATAACTGACTTATTGTCTCTTCTACTTGTTGCATACGACGTAAAAAGAGAGAAATTGAGATAAATAGCACTGCAGAGAGTCTATTTGGGAAAATTACAGGTCCAATGAGCTGATATCTCATAATGCTCATCCAATCGTATTAATGGCTAGTTGATGTCAACTTACTGATTCGCAGTGAAATTTTTCATTATAAAGTACATGGAAATTGAATCAGAATATTCAGAACGTTATTTGTAAACACTGAAATAAATCTTCACGTCGCATATGACACGCAGAACTCAATAAGTTAATTATGACACTAACATACAAAATTATTTATATCTTATTATAGAAACGATTAAATTTTCGACCTATGTTCACTGAAGCTTATCTACTATATAAATACTAAATGTTCTTTTTTAACCCTTACCGTACTAATATGGGTAACTAGTGACCGAGCGGTTCCTGTTCGTGCAAGTTTCTCGCAAGCTCGGTCAACCCGGCGTTTGTTATTGCCGCGTAAAAAAAGTTTGTGATGGGGAGGATCTATGCGCGGTGGTGCGACTCCGGCCGTCAATCTGCCTATGGCTGGACTGACGTGCAGTTTAAGGCGACGTAAGACACTAGTGACCCTCGTGAGTATACGATGTTAGCTTTTTTGTGAAAATAAAAATTGTGTCAAAATCATTATAAGTATTCAGAGACACTAGTGACCCTCGTGAGTATACGATGTTAGCTTTTTTGTGAAAATAAAAATTGTCAAAATCATTATAAGTATTCTATTTTCACTCTAAATTAATGTCTGAATGTTTGTTTTCATTAAAAATTTTTTTTTCTAAAAGAATTATTTATTTTT